>NC_056735.1:1794776123-1794781123 GCF_019279795.1 Protopterus annectens | reverse complement strand
TACGCACATATTGACATACACGCACACATTAATACGCACACACACACATACGCACACACACACACACGCACATACGCACACACACGACGTATCATTACGTGACATACACACACACACACACACGCACACATCAATATTACGTGCACACGCACACTATTGAGACATACGTGCACACACGTGACACACACACACACACACACACACACAGCACACACACACACACAACACACTGATACGCACACACGCACACACGCACACACACACCATGCCACACACACACACACAACACACACACACACGCACACACACACACACACACACAAAGACACACACAAGGCAATACTAATGCACACACACGCACACACACACGCATTACCATACAATTATTACACACATACGCACAATATTATTATTATTATTATACGCATTAATAATATACGCACATAATACGCACACACACCGCACCAGACACGCACACACACACGCACACACACACACACACACACACACGCACACACGCACACACACACGACACAGACACATACCGCACAACACACACACGCACACGCACCACATACTGACACGCACATAACACACACGCACACACACGCACACACACGCACACACTGACACACTGCACACACACACACGCACACGCACACACACACACACATTGACACGCACACAAACACACACACACACACGGACACACACACACACACGTGTGCACACACACACACATGCACTGCACGCAATGCAACATACCACTGCATGCACATGCACGCACAACACACATTAATATAAAATAATAATAATGCATTACATGCAATATTAATAATATACGTTAATATACACACAACACATGTGCAGACACACATACGTATACATGTACATGTACGCATGTGCAGACATAGACAGTACGTGTACACACATACACACACACACGTGCACGCATTATTATTACACGCACACACACACGCATACACACATATCTGTGCACACACATATGCATTGCACTTAATATCCACACACATTACGTGCATTAATACGCACACGTGCACACGCATACGCATATTACTGCACACACACACACATTAATTAATACGCACACACACACACGCACACGTGATATTAATAATAATAACACACACACACACACACACACATGTAATGTAATATCACACAAGTACTGACAGACGCACACCTTATTATTACACACACACACAATAATACTTATATCAATACATGACAGATTACACGCACACATTATTATGCATGCAGCATATTATACCATACATTACGTATGTATATATATATATATATATATATATATGTATGTGTGTATATATATATATATATATATATATGTATGTGTATATATATATATATATATATATATATATATCTATATTTATATATATATGTATGTATATATATATTTGTATATGTCCTTCAAGAATGCAACTGCAGTCATAACATGTGGGTTGTCCTGCCTCAGGCAGCCCTCGGTCGGCCGGATTCCAAAGTCTGGGTCCAACGGCCGGGCTGATGTCGCGATTTCCTGCTCCGATCGCCAGAGCGGCTGGAGTACGCCATAAGCATCAGCCGACGCCCATTTTCTTCAGTCTTTCTTGCCGCCACAAGTCCGCGAAGCAGAAGCAGTTCGCAGAAGTGCGTCGGGTCGGTCAGCTCCTGTATTCTACGACAATCGAAGTCATCAAAAAAGCTGGCAAGTACCCGCTCAAGTGGACCTTTTCTTACCCTCAGCCGATGTCAGAAAATTACTGAAAAGTTAACAATTGTCTTTCTTGTGGTAAACAAATACCTCATAGTGGGATTTCCACTCTTACTGTCTCCCTTGGCTGGGCCCAGACCACGGCATCGCGCTCGGCCTGTGTAGCCTGTGCTCGGCTTCAACAAGCACACTCTCAGGCGCCCGGGCGGAGTTCGCTGTCAGATTTTTTCCCATAATTTTTTGTTTACACCATGCTGTCGGATCTCCCGACGACATCGCGAAACTCCTAAAAGCGTAAAAAGACAGGGACCGACATCCTCGCCCAGCTGTCTACCACTGACTCCACGCCAACATTTAGCGAGTGCTCCTGTCTCCCTCTGAGACTGTCTCCACCGGTCCGGAACCAAGACACCAGACATCAATTACACTCTGACCGATTCCAGACATTACTCCGAAGCTTAGTTATCATAGATTTTCCTCCGGATACCGAAACCGAGGAAATTCCTCGGAGACCATTGCTGCATGACGCAAGGTCACTCCTGCACGTGGAGCTTCCAGGCCCCCTGCTGGCCTTGTCTATTAAGGCTCACACTAGGCTTAGGCAGCCAGCAAAACAAAAGCATATTACTTCTAAATCCTTACCTCAGCCGACTCCAGAGACACAAATTATGTCCATGGCTGCTGATTTAATTTCCATGATTTGAGGTTCACAGGTGTGGCCCATCCCGAGAGAGGATCCCAGCCCCTCCTGATAAAGGCCCGGTTGAACCCTCTGACCCTACTCCTTCAGATGAAGATTCTGAGGCTCTGTCCACTCTGATAGCCAGGAAGAGCTCTTTCAGACCTATGAGGACCTCGGATGCAGAAGATTCCATCCCTCGGCCTCCCTCCTGAGGACATTTCTTTTGGGGAAGTTCTGCACACCATGAGGGAACATTTCAAGTGGCAAGGTCAGGAATATTCTGATTCTAGGAAACGCCTTAGGACTTTCCTTAAGAAGCCTCAGCACAGGCCCTTAGCTATTCCTCCTGTACTTGATGTTCTGGATGATTTGTATTCTGACTCTAGTGCTACCCCTGACTCTCTTCCTCCTGCTCCAGCCAAGCTTGGTGACAGGTATTACAGGGTCCCAGAAACTCATTCCCATTTATTCAGGGCCCATACTATGGATTTGGAAACTATTTCAAGGGGCCTAAGAGTTTCAGCCTCCACCTCAAAAATCCTTTGCCCTCCAACAGGGAAGCTAGGTCATTAGAGATGGGGCAGAAAGGTTTACACATCCACTACCTTATCTATGAGAGCTTTAAATTGCCTTTTTCATATGTTACAATATCAGGATTATCTGTTAGAAGATTTACAAAAACATTAGCCACTCCTGATCCTTTAGACAGGAAGACTTTGCAGGAAGCTGTACATAACACTCAGCAAGTAAGCAATCACTTCCTGCAGTGTGGATGTGATGCACTGGAAGCTTCATGTAGGGCAGCTATGACAGGGGCAGTCATTCGTAGACATGCTTGGTTAAAAGATCAACCTCTACCAGATCATGTAAAAGCAAAACTTCTGGATGCACCTTTGGAAAAGAACAAGCTTTTTGGTGCTAAAGCTAAGGATGTGTTAAAGACCATCGAAGAAAAAGCAAAATCAGTTCCGACAGTGAAAGATTTCCTCCAGGTTCAACCCCCCAGATTCAGTAGGAATTGACCTTCAAAAAACTGGTCCTTTCCTAATCCAGAAAAGTTTCAAAGGGGTAAGAACAGACATGGCCGAGGAAGAGGCCAATACAGAGGCCCTTACAGGGGATGACAATGGCAGCCAGGAAACCAAAGAAGTGACGCAGGGGTTTCACCTGCCCCACAACCACAATCTCAATGACTTTCCTCTACTACCGCCTACCAGGGAACAACTAGAAGCTCCCTTGGGCGCGAAGTTATCTCTGTTTGCAGAAAACTGGCACAGACTGACAAAGGACAAATGGATTTGGACATTATAGACCGAGGGTACAGGTTTCATTTTCATACCTTACCAAGAAAACAAGGCATGCCAAACCTACCACAAAATCAGAGGGCAGAGGCTATCAAGCAAATCACTCTGCTGACTCGGATGAAAGCAATAGAAAGAGTTCCACAACAAGAACAAGACCAGGGGTTTTACTCAAGACTGCTCCTTGTTCCAAGAAAAGAATCTCAATGGAGACCAATACTGGACTTGTCCGCATTAAACACCTTTCTCATAGTACCAAAGTTCAAAATGCTGACTCTACAGCAACTCCTTCCCATGCTGGGCAAGGGGTCGTGGCTGATTACTCTGGACCTCAAGGAGTTATACCTGCATGTCCCTGTCAGACACAGCTGCAGAAGATACCTCAGATTTCTTGCAGGGCCAGAGCATTATCAATTCTCAGCATTGCTATTTGGTTTATCTACTGCGCCCAGAGTATTCACAAAATGCCTGGCTTCAGTAATTGCTCATTGCAGGCTCCAGGGGATACAAATTTACCCATACCTGGACGACTGCCTCATACAAGCAGACGACAAATTGATGTTGACAAAAAACCTGGATTATGTCATAATGACATTAAGCTCTGGGATACACAGTCAACTTCCAAAAGTCAAGACTGCAGCCATCCCAGCAAATAATCTTCTTAGGAGCCAAACTAGACACAGCCTCTCAGATGGCTTACCTGACAGAAGACAAGCAAGAGAAGTTAACTCATTATTTCAAAGGTTTAGCAAAACTCACCCAGATGACTGCAAGGAGATTCCTACAGGCCCTGGGTTACATGGCATCCTGCATTCTCCTGGTTCCATTAGCAAGACTACACATGAGAACGCTTCAATGGTACCTAAAAGCATTTGGTCTCAACACAGCAACAACTTGGAGACAATCATACCACTCATTCCATGCCTACAAAAGGAATTCCTATGGTGGGCCTCGGTGAGCCAGGCAAACACAGGTATGTCATTCAAAACCACAGATAACTCAGACCATGACTACAGACGCCTCAGACCTTGGATGGGGGCACATGGAAGGCAGGTGTATACAAGGACAATGGTCTCCAAAGGAAACACATCTGCATATAAACCAAAAGGAAATGCTGGCAGTAATGCATGCCATCGAGGCCTTTCAACACCAACTCCAGCAAGGCCATTTACTGATACGGACAGACAACACCACTGTGATGTGGTACATAAACAAGCAAGGGGGCACCCACTCTTACCCCCTTTGCAGACTGACAATGCAGCTTTGGGAGAAATCACTGAGC
>NC_056735.1:1794693623-1794771123 GCF_019279795.1 Protopterus annectens | reverse complement strand
GTGTACATGATATATTTATATATTTTTTGATTGCCAAATGGAATAAGGTTTTATATTTCCAGCCGTGTAGTATATTGTTTTGAATAAAAGCACAGACTTAATAATCTGGTTAAATAAGAGGTACCACATCATTATAAATTTTATTTAAGGTAGATAAGGATTATATTATTATGACAGCTACTAAGTAGGGCAGGACCAACTCGAATGTCACACTGTCATCTGCTAGAAATCCACTCTGGGTTTAAAAATAATGCACTAGCCAAACACCTTTCTCTTCATAAAAGGGACACAGGTTTTAAGTTCCAGATCCTGGATCATATAGACATGAGTGATCTTGAAGGAGACATCCCGAATATTCTGGAGAAACATGAGCTCGTGTGGCAATTAAAGCTGAACTCTTTTAGGAAGCCTGGCCTAAACTACTACTGTTCAATTAAAAGTGTTCTAGAACTTAGAAAATTGCCACATTGTTTACATGACTATTTTTTTTTTATTTTATTTTACCAGTTGGTTTTAAATACCATTTTAAATAATTTGTAATTTAAGTGTATATTTTGTTTCCATCATTATACATTTTTTTTCTTATTGTCTTTTTCTGGTTCTCATTTTACCACTTTATTCAAAATGATGTATAATAACAATACTAACTAATTATACAATTATATTTATTTTTATAGATAGTTTTTAGGGTTCTTGTACACAGACCTGAAGAAGTCTAGAAGGACAAAAGCGATCTTTGTTAACAGTAGGTTATGAAAATAGAATATGATTTTTACAATTGATTTTTTTACATGCAAAGTGTGTGTGTGTGTGTGTATATGTATATATATATATATATATATATATATATATATATATATATATATATATATATGTATGTTTTGATTGCCAAATGGACTAAGGTTGATATATTTCCAAACATGTAGTATATTGTCTTGGATAAAAATCAGACTTAATCTATTTGATAATGTGGTTAAATGAGAGGTACCACATCATTATAAATTTATTTAAAGTACATAAGGGTTATGTTGTTATGACTGCTACCAAGTAGGGCAGGACCAGCTCGAATGTCACACTGATGGGGGAAGGGATGTGAATTTAACTTGTGTAACAATAACACTTTGTTTTACAACACAATAAACCACTCCATTGCCTGATAAAAAGTGTGTATATATATATATATATATATATATATATATATATATATATATTTAGAAAGCTCGTGAGGAAACTATTACTCTACTTTTGTTTTACTTGGATCGGTTGTCTGTGTACTTAAAGGATTTTCGACTGGAAAAAGAATGCCTGCCTTGCTTGGATTACTTTCTAATACTGTACAATTATATATATTTTTATTATTTTTTTTACTTAAGACTAGTTTAAGTTCGCTAGTTCTACTGCTATTTTCTGATCTGATCAATATACACTGATTAACTTGGAGATTTATGGACTGAAAGTCTTCCACACAGAGAAGTTTCTTATACTGTTTTATTTACCCTTTTCAGTACATATAGAATCAGTTTCATTTCTTCGCGTGTAGGTTAAGACGCAGGCCATTATACACTATCTGAGGTGCTGTAGCCCTTAGCTCCACAGTGATAAAAATGAATGGGAAGAACTATTTGCTACAGATGCCTTTCATAGAGCCGGAATGAAACCATAGGCACTTTTGAAGAGCAGGAATTTGTGTATTGGCATGTAGTACACATTGTAAGGTGTAAAATATTCACCAACAGTAAAACTATATTGAGACCTAAAGCATCTTTCCACATCTGTGGAACAGACTTTCCAGTTTGTAAACTATTTTTTTTCTGGCTGGGATGCGTTTTCTGTATGATTTTAAACAGAACTCTTTTTTTGAAAACACTGAAGATTTTTCAGTTTTTTCTTTTGTTTTGCAAGCTGTTATTAAATATTGTGAAGTGGTAGGTCATCATGCAGTTGTGTACATTTTACTTGCACATCAGTATGCTACATTTTTAATGGGCTTAGATATTCAGCATTAGATAACTTTTACAGTATTGATTGCTTCTTACCATTTTTTAAACAAAACCAAAAAACTTAGAAAGGAAAGAAATTCTCTTAAGAAAAAAATGACAGGAAAACTAGTCTGATTTTAAGGGATCTTTTTCAGGCAAAGGTTCCAACTTCTGAGTATTTTCTTTCCCCTGTCCCCCTTGCCTCTGCCAATCCCTGTCTAACATTTTCATTGAGACTTTCTTATGTATTCTCCTTTGGAGAAAAAAATAACTTCCAGTGCTTGGATTTTGGGCATTATAGGAATGTATACAGTCTAAACTAGAATTCAAGTCCTCTCAAACCAACACTAGTTGTTACTTCCATTTCTGTCAGACCTGTTCCTTTAGGGGATTATCAAACTTGTTTCTTTCCATCAAAAAGGAAAAGGATTTTTCCTTATCCCAGAAAAAGAATGAATCTGGAGGCCAGTACTGCACATATCCATTTTGAGCACCTTCCTAGAAGTCCCCAAATGCAAGCTGTTAATTCTCCATAGGTAAGTACTAGGCTAGCTGCCCTTGCAGGTAATTTTAAACCTAGTTAGTTTCCCCTCTTTCTGCTCCAGGTAACCCATCCCATTTGGTTAAATATTGGCCTTGCACATTCTATGGTCGATAATACGACGTCATGTACCTGCCATAACGTTCCATGTTAGTTGTCTTCTCGCCTTCTTTCTTGCTGGTTGGGTTCGGAGCCAATCCTCGGCTCCGACTTGGCCATCTTCAAAAGCTCGAGAGCTGCTTACTGTTACCCAGATCTCGTTTGCCGCTTCTGCTACGAGCTTGTGATTACTGGCTCAGGTCATATATTTTCTCTTTATTCACTATATTTAGGACTTTTTTGTACTTTATTGAATATACGCTTATTGTCATAGCTTAGTAGGTTCTGTGGTAGTTTTAGTGTCCCCCCCCCTTAAAAACTTGTTTTCTCCTTAGAGAGTTTTCCTCTCCCTCACCCACTCCCATTTACCTTTTCAAAGTAAGCCATTTTAGTTACAGGCTTATCATTGTTTTATTTTTTAAGGTAGACAAAGTTCATTAGAAATTGTGGTAGTTGTAGGTCTTATATTATATAGTGTGTGTGTGTGCTGTTAGGGTGTGGTAACTTGTGTGGCTGTGTATATTTTTTTCCAGTTACATACTCTCCTTTATACTTGTTCTTTGTAATTGATTTTCCTTCACAGGAATGTCTAAAGACACAAAAGTGTCGGGGTTCAAGAAGTGCTGTCAGAAAATGTCTCTGACAGATGGTCACACTTCTTGTGTTTATTGCTTGGGCTCCCAACACCTGCAGGACTCTTGTTCGGTGTGTCACGCCTTTAGTCCAAGAGTCCTGCAGGAGCGTAGGAATAAGCTTATCCTTATGGGTTTGCTTAAACCTGAAAGATCACCGGCCAAGACTCAGTCAGTGAAACCTTCTAGGTCATCGAAGCCGTCAGCTCCCAGCTCGGAGCCGTCGCAGAGTATGGCTTCTGCTTCAACTTCAGTTCTGGCTGGAACCGAAGCACCTATCGCTACGTCAACTTCGGCTCCGACTGGAGCCAAAGTACCTATCTCCCAGTCGGCCCCGATTCTTCCGTCGGAACCGTCAGGGAGTCGAAAATGCTCCAGGTCACCATCCTTGGAGTCGATACACTCGGCTCCAGGGTCACCCTTACTGCAATCTGAGCATAGTCATCGGTCCCACTCTTCTCGGTCATCTAGGTTATCCGACCATGATTTGGAGAGAGTGGTGATCAGGCTTTTAAAGTCGCAGGCCCTGGCAAAAATGCTGTCCAGCCCCCCTCATCAGGGCTCTGCTCTACCTGTTTCTCCAATAGTTCCTCCTTCGACTCATCCCTTGAGTTCGGAGCCGGAGCATGCTGTGGCTGGAACTGTGGGTCCGCCGGCGCTGATACCTCCCCTTTCAGTTCCATTGTCAGCACCGATCTCTTCCATGGTGCTGTCCTTGGAGGGATCTGGGTGTCGGGACTCCCTCGTTGGCTCCGAGGGGGCGAGTGGCATCGGACCCTTGTCCGACCCCGTTCTCCCTCTCAGAGCTTCGGCGCAGGTGAGTTCGGCTCCCACATCGGCTTCGGAGCAGTCTCCCTCGGTGCTGGGAAGAATTCCAGTCTCTTCAGAGCCGGAGCCGCCTTTGGTATCGGGGAAGGGGCACCTTCGAGGTCATGAGGAGTGTGCTGGCATCTGAGTCAGCCTCACGGTCAGCCTCATCGGCTCCCCGCCTCCATGGTGACTGCCCCTGCCTCTGCCCCTCCTCCAGACCCCAAGCGTGGGGAACAAGCGCTCCAGGGCACTCCACTGGGTGTATCTTCCTCTTCCGAGGCCTCCCCCGTTCATTCAGAGGAGCTCCCTTGAAAGAGGAAATGCAAGAGGAAGCATGTTGACTCCCCTGAGTCTGTCACTTCAGATACTAACTTGGAGGAGTCTGAAGGGTCCCCGAGATCCCCCTCTGAGGACGTCTCCTTCTCTGACATCCTTGAAATCCTTAGTCAGAGGGGGAACTGGACTACCCTTAACCCTTCCGAGGATGAGTCTGTATTCCTGGACGCGTTTGTTTCCCGACCCTCCACCTCCTGGGGGTGTCTGCCTTTCGATCCACTGATGGTGGTGACTTGAAAGGCGTGGTCAGCTCCAGACTCAATGGAACCAATTCTCCGTAGGCCCACAAAATTCATCACTGCCCCTCAAGACAAGCAATTTCTGACCAAGGGTGTTCCCGTGGATGCCATGTTGGTAGCAGCGGCCACTAAAAAGGAGTTGGCTGAAACTTCTTCGTCTGTCCATCCCCCTAATAAGGAATCTAGGACGATGGACAGATATGGGAAGCAGATGTTTTCCTCAGCGACCTTTTCTATGAGGTCTCTGAACTATTTGTGCCATTTTACCCGCCTTCGAAGGGATCTCCTTAAAGAGCTAGGAGATGCCCTTCAAGATCCATCAGCTGCGGGGGCTCAGGCTAAGATTGCCTCCCAGCTGGCGACTCTAAATTCTGTAGTAAACTCCTCCATGTGGCTCATCTCTTATGCAGCCGATGGAGCGAGTAGGGTCGCAGGCACAGGTGTGGCTTTGTGGAGACACGCTTGGATGTGGTTATGCAACTTTGCGGAACCCTTCAAGACGTCTTTCACCAACACCCCCTTTGATGGTTCTGCTCTGTTTGGACCACAGGTGAAGGATACCCTTACTAGGTGTGAGCAGGAAGGCAAGACTCTCTCTGCCGTTGGAGTCTGTTTTTCCACTCCAAGACGGTATCCCAAGGGTCAAAAGAGTGGGAGGATGTGGTTCCGGAAATCCCAGGGAGCCATGCCTGACACACGTGGAGAGTTCCCCTCCAGGGGCAGAGGAGGAAACAACAATAGACGCCGCCCTAGGGGCAGGGGGGTCCGCAAAATCAGGGCAAAAGAGAATCCTTCTCTGATAAGCCCTTCCAGCATCCCTGAAGTACTGCCCGACTGTCCACCTTCGGAGGCAGTCGGGGGAAGATTATCGCTGTACCCAAAAGCCTGGCAAAGTATAACACAAGACCAATGGTTACTTTCTATCATATCCGAAGGCTACAAAATTCCCTTCCGCACTCCTCTTTTCCAACAAATACCTTCCAGATGTTCCACCCATTCTAAGGGATCAAGCAGTTCAAGAAATTTCAAAACTGCTAAGAAAAAGAACCATCCAGTCAGTCCCAGCAGACCAACAAGGATCTGGAACCTTACTCAAGGTTCTTTTTGGTACCAAAAAAGACAGGGGACTGGAGACCCATTCTGGATCTCAGCAGACTAAACAGGTCTGTTCAAAGAACGAAGTTCCGAATGGTCACGCTACAATCCATTTTACCCTTTCTGGGTCAAGACAATTGGATGTGCTCCATAGATCTTCAGGACGCATACTACCATATCGAAATGCACAGACGCTCCAGAAGATTCCTCCGCTTCCAGCTGGGATCCAGTCATTATCAGTTCAGAGCGCTGCCCTTTGGTCTCACCACAGCCCCTAGGGTGTACACCAAATGTTTGGCAGTAGTCACCGCTCACTTGAGACTGCAAGGATTCCAGGTGTTTCCATATTTAGACTACTGGCTCCTTACTGCAACCACCAGGCATTGCCTGCTGCTAGCCAGAGACTACACCATCTAAACGTGCTGTACTCTAGGCATCACAATAAATTTCGAAATGTCTGCATTGTCGCCTTACAGGCGCAAATTTAAACACAAAGGACATGTCAGCGACTCTCCCAGCAGACAGTGTGTTAGCCATTCGACGACATATGCAGGACTTATTAGGTTGCAAAAAGATTCAGGCCAGATTTGTCCTAAAAACACTGGGTTTCATGGCAGCGGCTATAATTCTAGTTCCCTTGCACGTTTTCACATGAAGATTCTTCAGTGGATGTTGTTCACACGATGGTCCTTCCAGCAACTCCCAATGTCTCACATGATAATGATCACACAGTCATGCAAAAAACAACTTGTTTGGTGGATGGTTTCCCCATCATTACACCAGGGCAGGCCATTCGTTTTTCCTCCTCCAGTAGCTACAGTGACCACGGACGCCTCCCTAATCAGGTGGGGGGGGCATTTTCAGGGCATAACAGTCAAAGGCACCTGGCAGCCTCACGAGTACCATCTGCATATCAATGTCTTGGAGATGAGAGCCGTGCTTTTAGCGTTGCAAGCTCTTCAGAACTCTCTTCCCACCGGGATCATTGCAATTCAAACAGACAATATGTCAGTGGTATGGTACATCAACCAGCAGGGCGGAACCAAGTCGTACCCCTTATATCGAGAAGCACTCAGACATTGGCAGTGGGCGATCTCTTCCCAACAGTTTCTGATAGCAGCGCACATCCCTGGGAAGTCCAACGTTATAGCAGACAGGCTGAGCAGAGCAATTCATATGCCTCACGAGTGGTCTCTCAGACTGTGGCGGTCAAAATCTTCCATAAATGGGGTCAGCCTTGCTGCGACTTTTTTGCCACCCCCTTCAACAGCAAGTGCGACAATTTCTTCTCTCTCCTTCCTCTCCCCGGACACCTCCCCAGGGACGCTCTAGTTCACGATTGGCCCCAGGGACTTCTTTATGCATTCCCTCCATTTCCCCTGATTCCCAAACTAGTTCAGAAAGCTACCACATTGGGATGCAAGATGATCCTCATTGCCCCTTACTGGCCTCTACAAATTTGGTTCCCTTTCCTGCATCATCACCTTCTGGAGCAGCCCTGGACCCAATTCCAGAACTCCTGATCCATCAGTCGGGCGGGCTGCATCAATCTCTTCAATGTCTCCAGCTCACTGCTTGGTTTCTCCACTTCCGACCTTAGCCAGGCTTCCCAACATCTCTCATTCGATGCGTGAAATCATCTTATCCTCGCATAAGTCTACCACTAGGAAAACTTATGCTAGCAAGTAGAAACGTTTTTCCTTATGGGCAGAGAACAGGAAGATAGATCCCTTTTCAGCCCCTGTGCACCATATTTTAGAATTTCTAGCATAACGTTTTCGAACAGGATCCACTTCTGCCACGATTAAAGTTCAGCTAGCTGCAATTTCAAACTTTCATATAGGCCTATCTGATTCCAGCATCATGTCCCATAAGCTTTGCAAAGCCTTTCTTAAAGAGACCACTCTACTCAGGCCCCCAGTAAGAGATCCCCCGTCTCCGTGGGATCTGAATTTGATTCTAGCTTCCCTGATACTGCCCCCCCCCTTGAACCGGCAGCTTCCTGTTCCTTGAAGATTCTTTCTTGGAAAACCTGAACTTCAGGCTCTTTGTGTTCGTCCTCCTTACCTAGTTTTTCACAATGATAGTTTCTCTTCAGACTTAACCCTTCCTTTCTTCCAAAGGTTACTTCTGATTATAATTTGAATCAGTCCATTGAACTACCTGTGTTCTTTCTAAATTATTCCAGCAAGGCAGAATACAAGTTACATCAGCTGGACGTCCATAGACAATTATGCTTTTACTTGCATAGAACCAAGCAAATCAGAAAATCAGACCAGTTGTTTCCTGTCTTACGTTGAGGGAAAACAAGGAATACCGGTGTCAAAAGTCACCTTATCTAGGTGGTTGACTTCTATTACCTTTATATATCAGTTAAGAAATAAAGAGCTTCCTGCTAAACCCAAAGGTCACTCCACCAGAGCTCTAGCTACTTCTGTGGCTTTTCAGGCCAGATTGCCAATGGAAACTATTTGTGCGGCAGCTACATGGGCTAATCCACATACCTTCATTTCACATTATAAACTGGATGTGGCTTCCAGAAGCAGAACTGATTTTGGTTCCACTGTTCTGAAGAGTCTGTTCTGATGAGCCACCCAGGATTGAGGTGCTAGGGACGCTGTCCCAACTAGCAAGAATGAAGACGAGATAGACAACTTAACATTAAGAAGCTATGTACCTACAATAACGTTCCATGTTAGTTGTCTTCTCACCTTCTTTCTTGCGTCCCACCCTCCATCCCCCTATCCTAGTAGACCGAGAGGAGTTCCTTAGGTTTGTTGATCACTGGCTGAGTCTTCTCTGGCTATTACTTCTGTCAGTCTCTCCAGTAGGTTCCTGTATCCTGCTAAATTTACTGTATTATTATAATTATGTCTGTAGTTAGGTTACCAAACGAGATCTGGGTATCTAGTGCCAGGCATCATGGGATATAGGGGGGGCCTCGAACCAGTAAGCAGCTCTCAAGCTTTTGAAGATGGCCGAGTCTGAGCAGAGGATCGGCTCCGAACCCAACCAGCAAGAATGAAGGCGAGATAGACAACTTAACATTTATATATTACCCCAAATGGGAATAACTGGGATTATACAGTAGATAATTTGAGAGACCCAAATATAGGCTGAAGCATTTACGAGCTGCATCTGTCCATTAGTAGTATAGGGTGCAGTCCTGGGGTAAACTTTCTTTTTCCCTTCCATAAATCTAAGTTGCACATGAAAGTGGACTGGGCTGAACTTTGTTTATGTGGATTTGGGAGTCTGTTCCATAGCTGTGAAATATATGTCCCTCCAAACCATTGTATTGATGTAGCAGAAGAAGTTTAGATTTCTAGACAGAGTATTTCTTATGCCATTTGACTTACTGATGTGCTTCCTTGTATGCCAGGCGCAGGTCATCTCTTAGCTGCCTGTAGGATAAGGAGTATAGTGTCAGGGCTTTGAGTCAGTCCATGTAGACCTTGTATCCTTTGAGTAAGGTATCTGTGGGATTTCCATTTCTTGCATGTGTCAGGACAGAGAAAGGGCCATTATGTTCAATAATTGTCCTAATGAGGGCCAAGTAAAGGCTATTTCCTTTAGTCAGCATACTCTTAGGTCACCAGAGTAGCATTGTTAAATACTTTGTATGCATTCATTGTATAGCACTGTGAGTCCCTGTTCAAAACTTATTGGAAAATTATTAAATTGACACCAGTTGCATCTTACTAGGAGATGAACTGATTTTTGTAACACTTGAAGTGTAACATTTTATTTAGCATAATTTAATTGTATGTATGCAGTAACTGCTTCTTCTGGTAGAGTAGAAGTAGCTGTTATGCCTTTTGGTATATTTAAGCTAGGTTTATACAGTTTACAGTGGTAAACATATGGCACAAGTTGAATATTCTTTTGTTGCAACAAAGGTTTTGTGCTTTGAACCTTAATAGTATCCCTGTAGTTGTCTTAAGGCAAAATCCACATATCTCATGGGGAAGTCTTAACAAAAGCATATAATTTATTTTATTGGGTAGAGATGGAAAACACAGGACTCTCCTAGTATTTCTCCATACTTGTCCAATGGGTACATAGCGGTATAACTGCGTACTTCTTTGGGAGTTTTCTTTTTTGGGGGGGGGGGGCCCTAACAAGTTACTGGCCAAATAAAGAATCATTACTTGGCCTAGTGCAATACTTTCCAATGAGCGTTAAGCTTTACGTATTTAAAAAAGTTTTAGTCAGGAAGCTGATATAGATTTGTTTTCATATTGTGACTCATTCCCACAGTAGCAACTGTGCAACATTGCATCTCTTTAAACATTATAAATTTACTAAAAAGGCAAATGCAGCACAGTGTTTTTGGCTTTTATCTTTGCAAAAAATGTTTAAATTTTTTTCTTCATTCAGTCCATCTTTGCTAATGTTTCCTGTGTTACTTTTCTGGAAACAAAACTTAAGTTTTCTAGGCTTCTTACAGCTTTTAAATGGGCATTGCAGTGGTTGAAGTCTCATTTTGAAGCTGATGGGCAAGTCTGCTGCAGAAACTAGGTGTCGTGATACTTTGATTACTGGGAAATTGTCAGTGGCTTTCAGAATATATGCAAACAATGTCCATAAAATCCAGTGTTATTGTCATTTCCAAATAAGACATGAGATGGATTGTCGGTGCTAATACTGTTGAGAATCTGTGTGCAGTGATCAGTTTTCACTTTTATAATTTTTATATTTTTAAATGATTAATTTTCAAGATATGTATAAGTATTTGTTTCAAGTGTGGTTTTAGAAAAGGTTTTCTGGAATGTAGCATAGAATACAGCATTGTTCCTACCAAGGAAGTAGCTCATGTGGAGTGACAGCATTTTTGTTTTGTGTGCCTGTATGTGTATATGTTGAGCATTTTGTAACCTGACAGCACCTTAAAAGTATGTTAAAGTTTTAAAATAATAGTCGACTTTAATGTTCTTTTCTTAGAGGCCTTCCGTGCACCTGTGTTTAGAAATGGCCCTGATAAAAATGGATTTTCTCTTGGAGTGAGCAAAAATTTGAAAGAAGTATTTGGTGATGAGAAAAAATACTGGCTACTGCCAATTTTCACAAGGTATTGTCTTCATTTAAACATTTTGCGGATATATTGTATTAGATCTTTTGCTAATGTTACTGTAGACATTTTTGCTTTACTTAGTGATGTTGTATAATGTAGATTCTGATTGTACTCTCCACTGTTTCAGTATTAACTTTTTGTGACTTCTGCTGCTAAATGGCCAAGGTCTGGCCCACACTTCCAGAAATTTCTACTTTTCCTCCTCCTGTCTAGCCAAATACCCTCCTGCCTGGAAGTTAACACATGATTGGTATAAAAGGAGATGTCTGCTGCATCATTTATAGTTCATTATTTTCACAGTATGCATTCATATCAATACATATTGTGATGGTGAGGTCAGTCTGTCGGTTTGGTGTAGCTTTCATAGTTTTCAGAGAAGTACACAGTTGGGAAACTTTATATTTTAGATTGTACTAAGCATGTCTATAGTTTCTGCTTTTTGGCATTAGATGTCAGAAGTTATATTCTAGTTGCATTTAATGTAAGCTATATATTCCACGCCCTTTGTTTTTCTGTTTGAGGCCTAAGGATGATGATCCATAACTGCCTGACTCTGCAGGCTAAAACCAGAAGACTGGTAAGTGAATAGCAAAAAGTGTCCAAGATTATCTTAACAGAAGAATGCTTCTGCCCTTGAGCAAGACTGCTATGGTGTTGGCGAGGGTCTGCCTCTGACATTCCACAAAAGAAAAATATATCCACATGAGAGGGTTGTAAGGATGGAAGACAGTATTCTGCTGGAAGCCGAATACCTCCCTAGTCTCAAGGGTATTTACTCTGCTCTGACTTGATGTCCTTCAAGGATGCATCTGCAGTCTTTACAAATGGGTTGTCCTGTCATCAGGCAGCCCTTCGAGCGGCCGGATTCCAAAGTCTGGGTCTGGCCTCGGCTGGTGTCGCACTTCACCCGACGTCATAGCTGCAGTTTTTCGGGTATAAAGGCATCAGCCGACGCCATTTTCCCCAGTCTTTCTTGCCGCGTGGCGCCCGAAGCAGAAGCTGTTCGCAAGTGCCGGTCAGTCAGATCCAGAGATTACTACTACCGAATATTACTTCGAAGACTTCTAAAAAGCTAAGTACCCCGTTGGGGACTCTTTCTTGCCTCAGCCGATGTCAGAGAAAGTGAATAACTGTTTATCTTGTGGGAAACAAATACCTCATAAAGATTTCCACTCCTATTGCATACATTGTTTAGGCCCAGACCACGATGTAGCAGCTTGTCTAGCCTGTGCTTCTTTTAACCGACAGACGCTTAGACGTCGGTCGGAGTTTGCTGAACAGATTTTCGGCTCTGATTTTGCCTATATTATGCCGTCGGATCCTCCGACAATGCAAATTACCAAAAAAACGCAAAGAAAAGGACCGACCCTCACGGTCCGCGGTTTCGGGTGAAACCGCGGTTAAGCAAACCGCGAGTGTCTCGGTTTCGGCCGAAACCGAGCAAGCGGTTCTTTCTTCAGCCGAAACCATGCCTTCTACCGAGGCCTCCTCTAACCTGGTAGAATCGGCTTCTGAAATCCAACCCTCTGTGGCGGTTTCTCAGGAATTATCAGACACTATCCCCCTGGATATTTCAACCCCTGCACGTGGAGCTGCTAGGCCTCCTGCAGCCATGTCTATTAAGGCTTTTGCCAGGGCTAAAGCAGCCAAAGCTTCAAAAACGGTGCCTGCCAAACCCCCCTCTCACAGGCCCAGCACCAGCTCCCATATGCTTTCTTTGGCTGAGGATCTCATTTCTTTAATTCGTGGATCCCAGCCTCATCCAGACAGGGCCTCTCTCCCTCCTCCAGAAAAGAGGCCTAGAGCAGAGCCCCCTGAGCCAGTATCCACAGATGATTCCTCTGATGACTCAGAGCATACAGACACTTCCTGAGGCTCCTTATTCTCCATACGAAGACTCTGATGCTGAAGAGTCCATCCCTTCAGCCTCTCCACCTGAGGAATTTTCCTTTGGAGAAACCTTGCATGCTATGAGGGAACAATTTCAGTGGCAGGGCCAAGATTTCTCAGACTCCAGAAAAAGGCTTAGAACCTTTCTACATTTGCCACAACATAGGCCTTTAGCTATACCTCCAGTTCTTTCTGTTGTAGATGATGCATTTAATGATGCTTGCACTGCTCCTGCTTCATTACCTCCGGCTCCTGCTAAGCTCGATAGGTTCTACAGGGTCCCGGACACTCATCACCATTTATACAAGGCTCCTTTTGCAGATCCAGAGACTATCTCCCAGGGCCCTAAAGCTGTAGCAGCTACTTCTACTAAAAACCCTCCCTCTGAAAGGGAATCCAGGTCCTTAGAGAGATGGGGTAAAAAAGTTTACACCTCTGCTACTTTGTCAGCTAGAGCTTTGAACTGCCAATTTCATAGGATTCAATATCAAGAGTTTATGCTTGACCAGTTAACTAAAAAGCTGTCCTCTGAAGAATCTTTAGATAAAAAGTATGTTCAAGAAATGGTACATAACATACAGCAGGTTAGTAACCAGTCTTTAAAATGTGGCTATGATGCACTGGAGGCTTCCTTTAGATCAGCCATGACTGACACAGTTATCAGGAGACATGCATGGTTGAAAGAACAGGCATTACCAGACCATGTCAAATCAAAGCTTTTGGATGCACCCATGGACAAGGTCAATTTATTTGGTTCCCCTGCACAGCAGGTACTAAAAAAGATGGAAGAGAAGGCAAAATCTGTACAAACAGTGAAAGATTTCTTACAGGTTCAACCTCCAAGGTTCAGCAGGAACTGGCCCTCCAAGAATTGGTCCTTTCCGGACTCCTCTAAGACACAAAGAGGCAGGAATAGGCGTTCTAGAGGCAGAAACCAATCTAGGGGTGCCTACAGGGGACGCCAGTGGCAAGGTAACAACCAGCGAGGCACGGATGCAGCCACCACCACTACAACAACTCAATCACAGTGACTTGGCGGTGGCACCGCCTACCAGGGAACAACTAGAAGCACCCTTAGGCGGAAAGCTAACCTTATTTTCAAAGAACTGGCATTGCATCACAAGGGAAAAATGGATTTTGCAAACTATAGACCAAGGTTTACAGGTTCCATTTCCATACTCTACCAGGAAAGAGAGGAATGCCAAACCTACCACCTACTCAAAGGGCAGAAGCTCTAAAGCCAATATCTCAACTATTAAAAATGAGAGCTGTGGAAAGGGTACCGTCTATGGAGCAAGGAAAGGGATTTTACTCCAGACTCTTCCTGGTACCAAGAAAAGAAAACAAATGGAGGCCTGTTCTAGACCTGTCTGCTTTAAACACATTCCTCATTGTTCCAAAATTCAAAATGCTGACCCTACAGCAGCTTCTTCCCATGCTGGGCAAGGAGTCTTGGCTGGTAACTCTAGATCTCAAGGAGGCATACCTGCACGTCCCCATACGACCAATTTGCAGAAGATACCTCAGATTTCTTGCAGGATCAGAGCATTATCAATTCTCAGCATTGCCTTTTGGCTTATCTACTGCGCCAGAGTGTTCACGAAATGCCTGGCATCAGTAATTGCTCATTGCAGACTTCAGGGATCCAAATTTATCCCTACCTGGACGACTGCCTGATACAAGCGGACAACAAAAGCAAGTTAACAGAAGACTTACAGAGAGTCATTTACCTGCTGCAAGCTCTGGGATATACAGTCAATATAAAAAAGTCAAGGCTGATTCCATCCCAAAGAATAACCTTTCTGGGTGCAGAGCTGGACACATCAAAACAAATGGCATTCCTAACTGCAGAAAAGAAAGTGCAACTTCCTCTCTACTTCTTGGCATTAACAGAGCAGAACCATCTAACTGCAAGAAAAGTGCTACAAGCCCTAGGCTTCATGGCATCCTGCATAATTCTGGTCCCTCATGCCAGACTGCATATGAGAAAGCTACAGTGGTACCTAAAGAATTTGTGGTCCCAACACAAGCACAGCCTAGAAACCAAAATTCCAATAATCCCATGCCTGAAGCAAGAGTTCCTATGGTGGGCTCAGGCCTGTCAATCAAACACAGGATTGCCCTTCTGCAACAGTCAACCAAGCCAAACCATCATGACAGATGCCTCAGACCTCGGTTGGGGGGCACACATGCTGGACAAGTGCATACAAGGCCTATGGACTCAAGACCAGCGGCACCTGCACATAAATCTAAAGGAAATGCTGGCAGTAAAATTGGCTATCCAGTCATTCAGACCTTTTCTCCAAGAAGGTCAATTGATGATAAGGACAGACAACACCACAGTGATGTGGTACATCAACAAACAGGGAGGCACACATTCATATCCTCTATGCCGGCTGGCACTGGACCTATGGGATGTGGCTCTGAGCTACAACATTCAGTTACAAGCAATTTTTGTACCGGGGAAGGAAAACATTCTAGCAGACATATTAAGCAGAACTACCACAGATGCCCACGAATGGATGTTGCATCCGGACATCTTCAAAGCCATCACAAGAGAATGGGGTTTACCACAAATAGACTTGTTTGCATCCCCACTCAACCACCAGCTACAGAAATTCTACACAAGGACGTACCACCCACTTGCTTGGAAGGTGGACTCCCTATCTTTCATTTGGAAAAACCTGACAGCATACGCATTCCCACCACTTCCTTTGATGCACAAGGTGCTTCTGAAGATCAAATAGGAACGTCCGAGGATCATTCTGATAGCTCCAGACTGGCCAAGACAACATTGGTACCCATTGCTGAGGAGCATGTCTCGGGAACAAATATGGGCACTACCCCTGATCCCATTACTGTTAACAACTACAACATCCTGCATCCAAACCTGAAAACTCTGCAGCTAACTGCCTGGAACATTACATAAGAGCAATTAACCCAAATTTATCCCAAAGGGTTAAAGACATAATCCTGGAGGCTCGTAGACCTTCAACAAGAAAGAATTATGCAGCAAAATGGAAAAGATTTCTCATTTGGAGTACTGCAAAGGGGAAAGATGTGACACTGGTGAACATAGCCAACATCCTGGAGTACTTGGCAGAGCTCTTCCATACAGGCCTGTCCTATTCTTCCATCAAGATACATGCATCAGCTATTTCAGCAGAATACAGCTTGGATCCTCCTGTCTTCTCATCCTCTGCTCAGACAGTTTCTGAGAGGTATTAAAAATGTAAAGCCTCCCAGGAAACCTCCATTGCCAGCATGGGACTTGAACTTTGTGCTAGAAAAATTGACACTTCCTCCTTTCGAACCAGCAGCAACAACAGAATTACAATACTTATCCTGGAAGACTGCTTTCCTGCTGGCAATAACTTCAGCAAGAAGGGTCTCTGAACTACAGGCATTAATGGCAGTACAACCCTTCCTGATCTTCCATCAAGATAGAGTGTCCATGAGAACAAATCCTACATTTATGCCTAAGGTGGTATCCAGAGTCTCTTTAAATCAGGCTATCCACCTACCTACATTCTTCCCCAACCCACAGAACAGGGGAGAAAGACTCTTGCATACCTTGGATGTACATAGACAATTACGCTACTACCTGGACAGGACCAAAACCAATAGAAAAACTAACCAGCTTCTGGTAGCATATGCAACAGGAAAGGAAGGAAAACCAATTTCAAAACAGCCAATCTCCAAATGGATAGGAAATTGCATTAGATTTTGTTACTCCTACCATGGAAAGAAAACTCCAGAGAACATCAGGCCTCACTCCACAAGGGCTACAGCCGCTACCACAGCTTTCTTCGAGGTGGCTACCAAGGACATTATAGAGGCTGCTACTTGGACCTCCGTGCATACATTTGCCAAGCATTACAATTTACCTCTATACTCTAGACCCCGAGCAGGTTTTGCCACTGCTGTTTTGCAAGGGATCCTAACTACACCATAATCTCTACTCTTTTCCTCCTCCCCTAGTTTAGCTATGGTATTCTACCCATTTGTAAAGACTGCAGATGCATCCTTGAAGGACATAGTACAGTTTTGTACCTACCATAAATGTAGATGTCCGAGAGGAATGCATCTGCAGTCAGGATTACCCACCCACCTTCCCCTCTGAGGTACTCCTAGGGTATTTGCCATCCTTCAGCTAGCTTGGGGGGGATCTATTATGGTGTATTTGTTTGTATATATGTACATACATGCTTATTTTATGTGTTTGCTCTCTACTATTTGGAAACTTTGGCATTTATCCAAATTTAGCCATCCAAGAGGGCACCTGGCATCTGGGGCAAGAAACACTGAGGAAAATGGCGTCGGCTGATGCCTTTATACCCGAAAAACTGCAGCTATGACGTCGGGTGAAGTGCGACACCAGCCGAGGCCAGACCCAGACTTTGGAATCCGGCCGCCCGAAGGGCTGCCTGATGACAGGACAACCCATTTGTAAAGACTGCAGATGCATTCCTCTCGGACATCTACATTTATGGTAGGTACAAAACTGTACTTTTTGCAGATTGGATTGTGAACCTCTGACATTGCCTTTCAGGAGGCTGCCACATGCATTTAAGCTGAAATTCTCCTGTGTCATTTAGTTCCGACATATCTCCACTAGGTTTGATTGCCTGTATCTTGAGGGGTAAGGGCTGTATACTGTCAGTGTTAGTATACAAGGGCATTGCTTTTTCAAAAATAAAGGTCATCCACATCTGTTCATGTACAGGAACCTCAGATGTAGCTGCTCCCAGATGCAGGTTCAAGGTGGCCAGGCACTGTGCATCTGCCATCTTGCCTCAGTGTGATCTGGTGGGTTTTCATCCCTTTCTGCTTTCCATATTTCCTCTCAGAACTTAATGAAGTTGGCTTTGGATTATGTGCACCTCCTAAGGAGCTTGCTGACTTCTTCAGAACAGAAGTCCATGTCAGGGGGCTAGTCGTAAAGGGAGGCACCTGTGAAGACTGGTAGAGATGGATGAAGGCTGCCAGCCTAGCCATATAGAATTGTGCAGATAGTTCTATCATTTGTAAATGTGAAATGTTAAACTTAAAACAATGTAGCAACATTCCATCTGCTGTAAAGAAAGCTAAGTCAAGCATTTCTTGTTGGTCCTTTGAAATTAATATTATTTCATCACTGCCTTTCATGTTTACAAGTCTGCTCCAGTCCGGCTAGATGAAGGCTTTCCTGCTTATTGTTTTAAGGCTAAAGTTAATGACTAGAATCTACATGTGGAATGTCCTTTATGCTCCAAGTGTAAAAGAATGTAAATGCAGTTTCTGTCAGCCTGGGAACACCAGGAAAGTGTAAAAGATGAAGTAAAGTTTTAGCAGAGCTGCAGTTTCAATTTTTACAGTGGGAACCAGAGATTGAGCATTTTTGTCTGATCATCCAACCTACAGTACTACCTGTTTTCTCATGCAAGTTATCTTAGACTTGTGTTTTCTTTTAGAGAGCTAGAAATTAGAAAATTTAGACTAAGTATTTTTCTGTTATGTCAGAACTGTACTACTGAATTATTTTAAGTATCTCTGTGTGATCTCTGAACTCTTTTGACAAGCACTTTGTAGTAGAAAGTATTGTCTTGTGGTTTTAATTATTAAATATTTTAAAACCTTTTATCTGTGGCTGATGTTCTTCATCTCACATTGCTGCAGTCCTTACACTTGGGTAGTCCGCTGTCCTCGGTCGGCCCGAATATCAAAGTATAAGGCTGACGTCAGTCAAGGCGCATTAGACTGACATCAGGACGTCAGGGTACAAATGCGCATGACCGACGTCATATCCTCAGTCTTTTTTGCCGCATGGTCCGATGCAGAAGCAGCGTTGCAAGTGCCGTTCGGCGTTCTGAAATTTTTCGAATTCGGAGTTTCAGACCGAGTCAAAGTTGGCTAAGTACCCGTTGGGAATATTTTAGTTTTTCTTGCCTCAGTGGTTTACCGGATGTCAGAAAAAGTGAATAACTGTATTTCTTGTGGGAAACAGATACATAGAGATTATCATACTTTGTGTATTCCTTGTTTAGGGCCTGAGCACGACGTTGTTGGTGTCGCTTTTGTGCTAGATTCAATAAGCGCACTATTAAGAGAAGGTTAGATTGTGCCAGGTTAGTCTTTGGGAAGCGGTGCAATTATAATATGCCGTTGGATGCTCCGACGTCCGCTTCTTCGAAGAAGCGCAAGGATAAAGCAGCTAAGCCCAGGCAAGAAGAGTCCGTGCGGACGCCGGTTCTTTAGAGGTGTCTGTGGAGCCGGTGGTTCACGGAGGTTTCTCTGGAGTCCCAGGGGGAGACTTTGTTATTGCAGGATGTGGCCTCTCAGGAGGCAGGTCAGGCTGAAGGGGCTTCTCAGGTTACTGTACTCCCCTCCCTTCCTAGGGTGGTTAGGCCCTCTCCTTCTGTTTCCAAGGCTTCTCCCAGAGGCAGGCCAGGTTTAGCTTCAGTTGGTGTCACTCCTAGTTCTTCAGGATCTGTGCCCAAGAAGCATATGCTTAAAATGGCAGAAGATTTGATTACTCTGATTAGAGGTTCTTTGCCCCCTCCTGATAAGAGACCTAGGGTGGAACCTGAGTTGGGGAGTTTTGAGCAGGCCTCGGATGTTTCTGAGTCTTCGGCTGAAGACTTGCAGGAGTATTCTCCTTATTCTGATTCTGATGTGGATGATTCTACTCCTTCTGCTTCTCCTGAGGATTTTTCTTTTTCAGAGACTCTTCATTCCATGAGGGAGCATTTTAAGTGGGAAGGTCAGGACTTCTCTGATTCCAGGAAAAGGCTTAGGGAATTTTTGTTTTTACCCCAGCATAGGCCTTTGGCTATACCTCCTGTTCTGGATGTTGTGGAAGATGTGTTTGCAGAGGCTTCTCTTAATCCTGATTCTTTGCCTCCTGCTCCTGTTAAACCGGATAGGTATTACAAGGGTGCCTGAAGCTCATAAGTATCTTTTTAAGAGTCCTAGGGCGGACCCAGAAACTGTTAGTCAGGGGCCTAAGGGTGTTAAGGCTTCTGTTGTTAAAAATCCGGTTCCTCCAGATAAAGAGGCCAGGGTTTTGGATAGATGGGGAAAGAAAGTCTATACTTCTTCCACCCTAGCTATGAGGGCTTTGAATTGCCAGTTTCACATGTTGAAATACCAAAACTATCTACTTTCTCAATTGAAGTCTAAGGTAGATGCTCTGGCGGAAGGTATTGAGTGTAAAGAGTTACAAGATTTAGTACATGTTTCTGAACAGGTGGGTAAGCATTCTTTGCAATGTGGTTTTGATGCTGTACAGGCCTCGTCTAGGGTGGC
Source organism: Protopterus annectens (assembly GCF_019279795.1). Classification (NCBI taxonomy): domain Eukaryota; kingdom Metazoa; phylum Chordata; order Ceratodontiformes; family Protopteridae; genus Protopterus; species Protopterus annectens. The sequence continues at coordinate 1,794,751,141 of NC_056735.1, read as the reverse complement.
TGCCACTGGGTCAGTTCTTCGCAGGCACGCCTGGCTGAGGGATCAGAATTTATCTGACCATGTTAAGACAAGAATTTTAGATGCTCCTTTACAATCTGATGTGTTGTTTGGTTCACCTGTTGAGGCAGTCTTAAAGAAAATGGAAGACAAGGCTAAGTCTATGCAGACTGTTAAAGATTTTTGCAGGTTCAGCCTCCAAGTTTAGTAGAAATTGGCCTACCAAGGGTGGGCGTATCCTTCTTATGATTCCCAGTCTAGGGGTAGATCTAGGCGTGGTAGGGGCAGAGCTCAGGGCTCTTTCAGGCCTAGAACAGGAGTTCACCTGCACAGTCTTGGTGAGGGCAGGGGTCAGTCCTTTCGTAAACAGACCCAATGACCTACCTTTTCAGCTGCCAGAGCCTTCTGCTGGCAGCACCTTTGGGAGGAAGGTTGGCACTTTTCAAGGAAAATTGGAGTTTAATTACCCAAGACAGATGGGTATTGGATATCATACACCTAGGTTACAGGTTTTATTTCCATACCTTGCCTCCTTTCAAAGGCATGCCAGACGTTCCTCCTCAGCAAAGAATAGAGGCTCACAAACAAATTTCTCTGTTACTTCAAATAGGGGCCATACAGCCGGTCCCTATGCCAGACGTGGGCCTAGGATTTTATTCTCGCCTGTTCCTAGTACCAAAGAAGGGGAACACGTGGAGACCAATTTTGGATTTATCTATCCTCAACACTTATCTGGACATTCCCAAGTTCAAAATGTTGACGTTACAACAACTTTTACCTCTACTGGGCAAAGATCATTGGATGGTAACTTTGGATCTCAAGGAGGCTTACCTTCATGTTCCTATCAGACTGAGTTGCAGGAAGTATCTGCGTTTGGCTGGGACTTCTCATTATCAGTTCTCTGCATTGCCCTTTGGCTTATCTACTGCCCAGAGTGTTCACGAAAGTTCTGGCTCCAGTGATAGCTTTCTTCAGGCTAAAAGGAATACAGATCTATCCTTATTTGGACGATTGCCTGATTCTGGCTCAAGGAAGGGACGAGCTTCTTCATCATTTGGAATATGTGATAGCACTGCTAAGATGCCTGGGGTATTCTGTGAGCGAAATAAAGTCCAGTCTAGTACCCTCTCAGGACATGTGCTTTCTGGGTGTAAGACTGAATACAGCATCCCAGATGGCCTTTTTGACCCCGGACAAACAAAAGAATCTTTCCCTTTACTTTCATCAATTGTCTCATCAGTCCAGGCTGACTGCAAGGACAGTCCTTCAAGCCTTGGGGTTCATGGCATCTTGTATTCTGGTGCTTCCCAATGCCAAACTGCATATGAGGAAGCTACAATGGTATCTCAAAAATGTATGGATACAGCACTGCCAGGATCTGGACACTGTCATTCAGATAATACCTTGCATTCAAAAAGAGTTTTTGTGGTGGGCTCAGGAATGTCACCTAAACAAGGGACTCTCTGTGACCCGGCCAGAGGCGAGTCAGATTCTAACGACAGATGCCTCAGACAAAGCTTGGGGAGCTCATCTAAATGGAAAGTGGATACAAGACAAGTGGCCTGCCAGACTACAACATCTACATATCAACTTGAAGGAGATGTTAGCAGTCCAGTTTGCATTAATAGCTTTCAAGGATTTACTTCTTCCAGGGCAGGTGTTGATTCTAACAGACAACACAACTGTCATGTGGTACATCAACAAGCAAGGGGAACACATTCTTATCCTCTATGCAGGCAAGCAATGATTTTGTGGGAGACTGCTCTCAGTTTACAGCTAAATCTTCAGGCAAGGTTTCTGCCGGGAGCACAGAACTCCTTAGCAGATGTGTTGAGCAGGCAATTATGGATCCCCACAGTGGAAATTGGATCCTCAAGTATTTCAGAAATTGACAGTGTCATGGGGAACTCCAGACATAGATCTGTTCGCTTCTCCACTAAACCACCAGCTGCCAAAGTTTTGCATAAAAGGTTTCATCCCACAGCTTGGAAGGTGGATGCTCTTTCTTTCAATTGGAGCAATCTTCATGTGTATGCCTTTCCACCTCTGCCTCTCCTCCCAAAGGTACTTCTAAAGGTCAGACAGGACAAGCCAAAGATGATTTTAATAGCTCCAGATTGGCCTCGACAGCACTGGTACCCATTACTGAGAAGTCTGGTGCAGGAGCCTCCATGGCCTTTGCCTTCGATTCCACACCTGTTGTCTCAGGAGAACAGTCATTTACTCAATGTCAAGCTTCACTCTCTTCACCTAACAGCCTGGCATATTCTGTTTTGAACCATAGAGGGTCTCAACTTCCACAGCAAGTTTTGAATGTTATTTTGGAAGCTAGAAGGCCTAGTACAAGGAAAGTGTACGCAGATAAATGGAAGAGATTTTTATTTTGGAGTGCAGCAAAGGATTTTGATGTTTCTGAGCCTAATTTAAGTGTGGCTCTTCAATATCTTACTGAGTTACTGGACAAAGGTTTGTCCTTCTCTTCTATTAAGGTTCATGCTGCAGCAATTTCGGCTCATTATGACTGCGACCCACCATTGTTTTCTCATCCTTTGTTCAAGCAATTTCTTAGAGGGGCAAAGAATATAAGACCCCCACGTAGAGCTCCTACTCCTGCTTGGGATCTCAATTTTATGTTGGAGAAACTTACTCTACAACCTTTTGAGCCTGCAAGCTACTACTGAGTTGAAATATTTATCATGGAAGACTGCTTTTTTGTTGGCCATTACCTCTGCAAGAAGGGTTTCTGAATTGCAGGCCCTTATGGCAGTTGAGCCTTTCTTAATTTTCCATAAGGATAGGGTATCTTTGCGTACTAATCCTTCCTTTATGCCTAAAGTGGTTTCTAGTGTGGCTTTAAACCAAACTATTCATTTGCCTACTTTTTATGCAAATCCCCAAAATAAAGGGGAAAAGATTTTGCACACTTTAGATGTACACAGGCAGTTGCGATATTTGAGCAGAACTAAAGGGTTCAGGCAGTCTCAGCAGTTATTTGTTTCTTTTGCTTTGAGTTCTCAGGGCAAGCCTGTGTCAAAACAAACTATTTCTAAGTGGATTGGGTTTTGCATTGCTTTCTGTTACTCCCATCATGGCAAGGAGATTCCAGCTGGGATTAGGCCTCATTCCACTAGGGCTACTGCCACTTGACAGCTTTTTAAGGGGTGGCAACTAAAGATATTTTGGAGGCAGCTACTTGGAGTTCAGTGCATACTTTCTCTAAGCATTATCACCTTCCACTTTACTCTAAATCTAGGGCTGGTTTTGCCACTGCTATTTTACAGGGCATTTTGGCAGCTCCTGCTTCTTTATAGTTTTGCCATCCTCCCTTACCTCTGCTTTGGGATTCTACCCAAGTGTAAGGACTGCAGCAATGTGAGATGAAGAACATAGTACAGTTTTGTACCTACCATAAATGTAGATGTTCAAGATCCACATTGCTGCAGTCCAATTTACCCTCCCTCCTTCCCCTCTGTAGTTAGAGGCGGTTGTGTGGGTTGGATTGTAAATATTGTGTATATTGTATATATTGTACATATTATTAGTGCAAGGGTGGTTGGTTGTTTGCTGTCTTTTGGTTTTGACCTTTTTTTCTAGGGTCTTCTGACATCTGGGGCAAGAAAAGACTGAGGATATGACGTCGGTCATGCGCATTTGTACCCTGACGTCCTGATGTCAGTCTAATGCGCCTTGACCGACGTCAGCCTTATACTTTGATATTCGGGCCGACCGAGGACAGCGGACTACCCAAGTGTAAGGACTGCAGCAATGTGGATCTTCGAACATCTACATTTATGGTAGGTACAAAACTGTACTTTTTGTGTAGAGATACGTTAAGCTCTAGAGTACATTGCATATTTATAGAGTTTACTGTCTAGGTCACTCCAAATAAGCTTTGACTGTTTAGTTACATCTACCAACTGGATAATAATTTTGCACAGTAATAATTGGACACCCTTTTAAGGGCCTTTGGGTAGCTGATAAATATTAGCTGGATGGTGGCAAGTGGTACTACTGTATAGTCTGGGGGAAAAAAGGGCACAGCTGGAGAACCTGTGCCAGCCTTCCCCAGAAGTGTCTGTGTGGTTGTATAAACTCTTATCTTAAAGTGTTTCTGTCAGCTACGTGGGCAGAGACACAAAGTACTGGTTGGACAGAGGATGCTGGAGATTTTAGCTTGCCCAGCTAGGCTGAGATCTGGACCCTATAGCTGTGCCCGTGGGGATTCTTATTGGGTACTTGGAGAGCAAGAGAGCGACCAGCCCCGGACTGACTGATCTGTGTGCTCTTAAGGGAAATTGCACTTTACTGTGTGTATTTGTTATCCTTTCCTCCTATACGAGACTGACTCTCTGAAGTTAGCGGTGAGGATTGAGGCTGCTTGATTGCTGGGCCAAGGCACGGGTGTCACAGCACCCACTACCCCAAGGGCTTAAGTTCATATGACTCGGAGGCAGATTAACTGGCCTGTGTGGACCACATGTCTTCCCCTTCCTGTTATAAGTTCAACACTAACAAAACTTTATTCTCCATCTCCCCACTACAACAAATCTCATTTGGCAATGTCCTCACTAGACTAAAAGTTGATTTCAAATGAGAGGTGAATTCAGATATACAAAAGAAATGCATAGACCTCCTGGGCTTGCTTGAGCCAAAGCCATAACAAGATCTCCAATGATGAAAGCTTCACTCCATCAAATACAGCTGTGGTAGTGCTGATGCATCTTTCTTTATGGCAGCAGCTTTGTGATAACACTCTTGGTTGAGGACTAGCCTCTCACCAAACCACGTTAAAGCTGAACCTTTCCATACTTGGATAGGATCGCTCTTTTTACTCTCTGAAGAACAGGTACTTGCAAGACTTGTTGGGCTTTACAGATTAAACTTGTTTAAGATGCTGATTCTGTATTTCATGGAGTCTCAATTTCCATACCTTGTGACTCAACTGAAACAGAAACAGTTCAAGGAGGGGCTCAGAGTGGATGTGTCTGGTGCTGTTAATTAAGCATAGAGGTATTTTTAGTTTTAGAGAGCACACTTAAGATTTAGTTTAATAATTTGAGGGAAGGAGGGGACTCTGGGAATGTGTGCAACTCCAGTGATTGTTTCTGGTGTGCATTTGGTACTAAATTCATCTACAAGTATATTAGCAGTATTTTTAAAGTCACAGTGTGATTTGTACTTCATGATGAGCAAGTAACCTTATATCACTTTGAACCAGCAGATGCCGGATGTTAAATGCTTTTTATGAAACCTATTTTATGGTTGCTGCTATGTCAAACAAAATGATTTCAGTGTTGCAGGCTTTCAGATGGAATTCACCTTACTTGTTATTTTGTAGTAAAAGGCATATAGTTGAAGACTGATCCATCTTTCTTGTCAAAAGGCATTATCAGCAGTTAGTGAAGAAGTCTGTACAACTATGAGATTAAAGAGGAATGTATTCTGCATTTGCTTGGTGTTCATAGACATCTATGACTTTAAAACTGATCAAGTTAAGTGGTGCAGTGATGCAGCACTTGTCTCACAGCAAGAGGTTCTCTGGTTCAATTCTTGGCTGGAGTGCCTTCTGTGTGGAGTCTGCATGTCCTCCCTGAATTTGCATGGGTTTCCTGTGGGTGCTCTGATTTCTTCCCACATTCCAAAGGCATGCATCTGGAGCATTTCTACTTGGCCTCCAGTGAAAATGAGCTCGGTCCTGGTTGGACTTTCCCAGTAAACAAATGTTAAATAAAAAAATAAAGAAAAACTGGTCAGCTTTTTGTTTCCAACAAAGAACAAGAAATAATGAATTTTACTCTATAAGTAGACTCTTGATATGGTTGGCCCATCATATTGTTTTTAGCTGTGAAATAGAGGATCATAGATGTTCACCAGTTATAACCAGTTTGTTAATGCGCTCAAGAACACATTTACAAATGGTTATGAACAGTGACAGTCAGTTCTTTGTAGTACATGGAGCTTTAGCTTCTCCAGTCAGTTAAAGATTGTGGGGTGGAGTGGAAAGTCTCTTAAAACTCACAGATCAGCACCCCTAGAAATGATGGACACTTCCCACTAATCTCAGTGTGGTTCTTTCCTTTCTGTAGTAGAATTATGTCACAGGTCCTGCTGCTGAATGCTTTGTTGGCAGAAAGGCTGGGGTCTATCTCGACTTCTCCATTGTTCTTTAGAAGTAGACTTCTGGGAGAGGTCCACTGGTCATGCAGTCCTTTCTGTATGTTTCTGCAAGGTGGAGATTGTAAACAAACTCACTCATGCTCTACTGCTGTGCAGAAATGTAATGCACATTTAGACAAGTGGAGTAACTTTTATAATTTTTCACATCTTGGTGAAATGAATGTGCTGGTGATTCCAAGAGAGACACTGCCCATCCCTTTGTGGAACTTAAGGATCTATAAGCCCTATTTAGTGAGAGTCTCCTGAGGGAGAGATGTGCAGAAGTTCAACCTGTTTATATAGGAAACGTGGTCCTCACTCTATTATGCTTAGTTGAACTCAGCAGTGCAAATTAGAATTAATGGGCATATTCTCTCATGGCAGGAAGGATTCCTGTGTTCTTTTCTTCCCTCCCACTGATTCTACAGTTAAGCGTAACATTCAGAAATTAATCGAAGCTTATTGTTGTTGCCCAGTGTTAGCAGGTTTGTTAGTGCATGTAAAGAAAATTTGTCCCCTCCGCAATCACATTTCATGTCGAGATGACCTTGTATACCCCAGGATATGGCTTCAGGATGTCCTTCAAGAATGCAACTGCAGTCCTGACATATAGCCCTTCGGTCGGCCAGATTCCAAAGTCTGGGTCCGGCATCGGCCGATGGCGCCTCCTCCCCGACGTCAGAGCGGCTGGGGTAGAAAGGCATCAGCTGACGCCATCTTCTTTAGTCTTTCTTGCCGCGCGGTGCCCGAAGCAGAAGCAGTTCGCAAGTGCCGGTCGGTCAGCTCCTGTGTTTTCAGTTACCGAAGTCATCTAAAAGCTAAGTACCCCGTTGGGGAACATTTTTTCTTGCCTCAGCCGATGTCAGAACAAATTGAAAAAGTTAATAATTGTTTGTCTTGTGGTAAACAAATACCTCATAAGGACTTCCATTCTTACTGCATCCCTTGCCTGGGCCCAGACCATGACGTCTCGGCCAGTGCTGCCTGTGCTTGCTTTAATAAGCGCACTCAGGCGCCGGGCAGAATTTGCCGAAGACTTTTTTGGCGAATCCTACGCTTACATCATGCTGTCGGAACAACCGACAACACAACCTAGCAAAAAACGAAAGGACCGGGACCGACATCCTCGGCCCGCGTCTTCCACCGATACCACGCCTAAGCCCTCCGCGAGTGCTTCGGCCCCTTCAGAAGCGGTAATTCAACCGCTCCAGGCCGACGACACCGCGTTAACACGTTCTTCGGTCTCGGAGATTACACCGGTGCCGGTTGTTGATTTTCCTCCAGAAACTAAAGCTCTGGATCTCCCCGACACCATTCCTGTGGACAGTTACCCCTGCACGTGGGGCAGCTAGGCCTCCGGTATCCATGTCCATCAAGGCCTTTGCACGTGCTAAGGCTGCCCGCCAAGCCAAGGCCCATCCTAAACCTACTTCTCAGGCCCCTTCTTCAGACAGACAGATCATGTCTCTTGCTGCAGATCTAATCTCTCATCAGGGGTTCTCAGCCGCCTGCAGAAAAAAGGCCTAGAACTGAGCAGGCAGACAACCTCTCTTCAGATGAAGCCTCTGGGGATTCAGAGCATTCAGATATCCAAGAAGAATCCTTCCAGGCCTATGAGGACTCTGATGCTGCAGAATCGATTCCCTCTGCCTCTCCTCCAGAGGATTTTTCTTTCGGTGAAGTCCTCCACTCCATGAGGGAACATTTTAAGTGGCAGGGTCAGGAATTTTCTGATTCCAGGAAAAGGCTACGTACCTTCCTTAAGTTACCCCAGCACAGACCTTTAGCTATCCCTCCAGCTTTGGATGTCCTGGATGATGTTTTCTCCGACTCCAGTGCTTCCCCTGATTCTCTCCCTCCTGCTCCTGTCAAGCCAGACAGATATTACAGGGTCCCTGACACTCACAAGCATCTCTTTAAGGCCCACGCTGTGGATCTAGAAACTATTTCACAGGGCCCCAAAGGAGTGGCTACCTCATCAGCCAAAAACCCACTGCCAGCAGACAGGGAAGCCAGGTCCCTGGAGAGATGGGGCAAAAAAGTTTATACCTCATCCACCCTTGCCATGAGGTCACTTAACTGCCTTTTTCATATGTTTCAGTACCAGGATTACTTACTGGATGATTTGCAGAAAAAGCTAGCCTCTCCTGAGCCTATAGATAGAAAGGCATTGCAGGATTTGGTCCATAATACTCAGCAGGTTAGCAATCCTTTTCTTCAGTGTGGTTATGATGCATTGGAAGCTTCATGTAGGGCAGCTATGACAGGGGCCGTTATCCGTAGACATGCTTGGTTGAAAGAACAGCCACTGCCGGATCATGTTAAAGTAAAGCTCCTGGATGCACCTCTGGATAAACAGAAGCTTTTTGGTGCTAATGCTCAGGATGTGTTGAAGTCTATTGAGGAAAAGGCAAAATCAGTACAGACAGTCAAGGATTTCCTCCAGGTTCAGCCACCCAGATTCAGCAGAAATTGGCCTTCAAAGAATTGATCCTTTCCAGACTCTGATAAGTTTCAAAGGGGAAAGAACAGGCGTGCACGAGGTAGAGGGCAATACCGAGGCTCCTACAGGGGCCGCCAATGGCAACCACAAAACCAGAGAAGTGGCACAGGAAGTTCACCTGCACCACAGGCACAATCACAATGACTTAACTTTCACCCCACCTACCAAGGCTCAAAGAGAAGCACCTCTAGGCGTAAAATTATCTTTATTCTCAAACTGGCACATTATAACAAAGGACAAATGGATTCTGGACATAATAGAGGTTACAGGTTCCACTTCCATACCTTACCAACTGGACAAGGCATGCCAAACCTGCCACAAAATCAAAGGGCAGAGGCACTCATAGAAGTTTCAAAGCTGTTACAAATAAAAGCAATAGAGAAGGTTCCTCCTCAGGAACAAGGCCAGGGATTTTATTCAAGACTGTTCCTTGTTCCAAGAAAAGAAAAACAATGGAGGCCTATATTGGACTTGTCCGTTCTAAATACTTTTCTCATGGTGCCAAAATTCAAGATGCTAACGTTACAGCAACTCCTTCCCATGCTGGGCAAGGGGTCTTGGCTGGTTACTCTGGACCTCAAGGAGGCATACCTGCATGTCCCTATCAGACACAGTTGCAGAAGATACCCCAGATTTCTTGCAGGAACAGAGCACTATCAATTCTCAGCATTGCCTTTTGGCTTATCTACTGTGCCCAGAGTATTCACGAAATGCCTGGCATCAGTAGTAGCACATTGCAGACTCCAGGGGATCCAAGTATACCCTTACCTGGATGACTGCCTCATACAAGCAGACAGCAAACAAACCTTGATAAAAAACTTGGATTATGTCATTCAATTGCTACAGGCTTTTTGGGATACACAGTCAGCATTCAAAAATCAAGACAACTGCCATCCCAAGAGATTACGTTTCTAGGAGCAAAGCTGGACACACAACTACAAATGGCTTTCCTCACAGAGGAGAAACAAGAACATTTAACAGATTATTTCAAAAGCCTAGCAAAACTAACCCACCTGACCGCAATGAAGACCCTGCAGGCCCTGGGGTTCATGGCATCTTGCATTCTTCTAATCCCTTTGGCAAGATTACACATGAGAAAGCTGCAATGGTACCTAAAAAGCTTGTGGTCTCAACACAGCCACAACCTAGAAGACATAATACCACTCATACCATGCCTGCAAACAAAGCTCCAACAAGTCAAACTATTACAACAGACGCCTCAGACCATGGATGGGGGGGTGCACATGGACGGCAGATGCATTCAAGTGCAATGGACTCCCATGGAAATGCATCAGCACATAAATCAAAAAGAGATGTTGCCAGTGATGCATGCAATAGAAGCCTTTGGAAAATCTCTTCAGCAAGGTCATCTGCTAATAAGGACAGACAACACCACTGTCATGTGGTACATAAACAAACAAGGGGGCACTCATTCCTACCCCCTCTGCAGGCTAACAATGACTCTTTGGGAAAAGTCCCTGAAACTGAACATCCACTTGCAATCCCAGTTTGTTCCGGGCAAGGACAATGTTCTGGCAGACAGGTTGAGCAGAAATTTCTTTGATCCAAACGAATGGATGCTACACCCATGCATTTTCTCACAAATAACTGCATGGGGAAGACCAGACATAGACCTCTTTGCATCTCATCTCAATCATCACCTGGAAAGGTTCTGCACAAGGATACATCATCCTCCATCCTGGAGAACGGATGCTCTTTCCTTCAGTTGGAATGCCCTGACAATTTATGCATTCCCTCCTCTACCTTTATTCACCAAGGTGTTACTGAAGATCAAAGCAGAACAACCAAGAGGAATCTTGATAGCTCCAGACTGGCCAAGGCAACACTGGTATCCATTGCTACTGAGCATAACTCCCACCAAACCGTGGCCCTTGCCTCAATGGCCTCTGCTCCTGTCTCAACACAATTACAGGACTGTTCATAAGAACCTGCAAACTTTGAAGCTGACAGCTTGGAGGGTTCCATGACTGTGACCCATGACTCCCTCTCCGAAAAAGTTCAGGAAATTTTGCTGGAGGCACGCAGACCTTCCACCAGAAAAACCTATTCGGACAAATGGAAGAGATTCATCATCTGGAATGTCAACAAGGGCCAGGATGCATCACTGATGAGCATACCTCAAATATTAGAATACTTGGCAGAAATGTTTCACAGTGGCCTTTCATATTCTTCCATCAAGATCCACGCTTCAGCTATCTCAGCACATTACAACTGTGATCCTCCTGTGTTTTCGCATCCCTTGCTAAGACAGTTTCTAAGAGGGATAAAGAATATCAAACCCCCAAGAAAACCACCAATTCCTGCACGGGACCTCAATTACGTCTTGGAAAAACTAACTCTTCCTCCTTTTGAACCAGCAGCATCTTCAGAAATGCAATTTCTCTCTTGGAAAACGGTTTTCCTGTTGGCAGTCACCTCAGCAAGAAGAGTCTCGGAGATACAGGCCCTCATGGCACTTCCTCCTTTTCTCATTTTTCATCAGGACAGAGTTTCTCTTAGGACCAATCCTTCATTCATGCCTAAGGTGATATCCAGAGTGTCTCTAAACCAAGCAATTCACCTGCCTACTTTCTTTCCTAATCCTCAAAATAAAGGGGAAAAGCTGCTGCATACTTTGGACATACACAGACAACTACGCTACTACTTGGACAGAACAAAGATCACCAGGAAGTCTGACCAACTGTTTGTAGCCTATGCTGCTGGAGCGCAAGGAAAAGCAGTCACCAAACAAACTATTTCAAAATGGATTGGACACTGCATCAGATTATGTTACTCTTTCCATGGAAAAAGTGTGCCAGCCAATATTAGACCACACTCCACCAGAGCTATGGCCACATCCACAGCCTTTCTAAGAGGAGTGGCTACAAAAGACATTCTAGAGGCTGCTACATGGAGCTCCGTGCATACATTTACCAAACACTACAACCTGCCATTATACTCCAGATCCCGAGCAGGCTTTGCTTCGGCAGTCCTGCAGGGCCTTCTAGCTACACCATCTCTTGCTTAGTCCTACCAACCCCAGCTTGGCTATGGTATTCAACCCATATGTCAGGACTGCAGTTGCATTCTTGAAGGACATAGTACAGTTTTGTACCTACCATAAATGTAGATGTCCGATAGATATGCACCTGCAGTCAGGTTTTCCCTCCCTCCTACCCCTTTGTTTTTTCCCTTGGGTCCTTTCACCCCTTACCTGTTAGCTGGGGTTATATGTTATGGTGTATCTGTTTATTACTGTTGTGCATGTCTGGTTTATCTTGTTTATCCATTCACAAAATTTAGCCTTCCTTGGAGGGCACATGGCATCTGGGGCAAGAAACACTAAAAAAGATGGCTTCGGCTGATGCCTTTATACCCCAGCCGCTCTGACGTCGGGGAGGAGGCGCCATCGGCCGACGCCGGACCCAGACTTTGGAATCTGGCCAACCAAAGGCCTGCCTGAGGCAGGACAACCCATATATCAGGACTGCAGTTGCATATCTATCGGACATCTACATTTATGGCAGGTACAAAACTGTACTTTTAGGTCCATTTCTCTATCCCAGCTTTTTGGCACGAGTCTTGGAAGTAATTGAAGCTTCCAGGTCTTCTCATTGGTAGTATTCTGCAAAGTTTTCCATCTGCTTGAAAATGTATCCTGTGCTGCTTCAGTCATTTAGTTTGCAGTGATATTTGTCTTGTTAGAGCACTTCTGCATTCTGGATCTCTCTTTCTGTGATCAGTATATATATATATATATATATATATATATATATATATATATATATATATATATATACATACATACATATGTATATATATATATATATATATATATATATATATATATATATATATATATACATACATACATATGTATATATATTTGTTTTTGCCAGTCATGGCCTTGTGTAAAACGGGATTGTGGCCTAGTATTGGCTTGTCAAGCAGCTTATTTTATTAAATTTGTTTTGCCAGGTTTGCAGAATGACTCCCAAGTGGATCCATTTCAGCCACAGCCTGGCAAATGGGAATATACCTTAAGCATGAATTGTAAAATCCATTATACCCTGTTTATAAGTCAGACAGGTAGCCAAGTGTTTTGATGCAATTGTAAGTTTAGACTAATTTTGCAAAGGAGTTTTAAAGATGTGTACAAACAGTTAATGAATGTTAATGAATGAAGGTGGGTAAAAGGTGTTTTAAAAATGTGGGTTCTGCTTCTGTCCTCATTTGAAGAACACTTTTCCTGTTCAGTATTCGAGTTTCATGATTGACAGGCTTTCCTGCCTTGTTTGAGTTCAGTTGACTTTGAAATTCATATCTTGGAAGATATTGCCTCTTTTTGCAGGCTACAAAGCTTTATTTATAGGGAAGCTTATCTGTTTCACACAGATAAGGTGTTTAATTCGACTCACATATCAGAATTGTCTTTAAACCAGTTCATACATCTCCCTATTTTTTATTCGGAGCAGAAATAGGGAATGAAGGACCCGCTAGCTTAGATGTACAGCCAAATTGGAAGTTTTGCCTGAAATGAGTGCATGAGTTCAGAAGACAGAACATCTATTTCCTAGGATTTTCTGAGGGAGAAGTTTGCAGCAGATGAGCAAAACTTTTCCAAGTAGACTGCTAAATGTGTTGTGCTTTGCCCACACAGCTATCTGCTAGTTGAAAAGTGCTGCTGTTAAAGTCCATTATACCAGGATGCAGCAGTTTACTAGTACTTGCTTCAGAAACATTTCCTGTATGAATAATTGTGTCGCAGCCACTTGATCTTCACTTCACACCTTCCCCAAGCACTGTTGCTTTGGCTGCGACTCCAGGTTGTTGAGCTTCCATTAGCACTTCAGTATTGCATAATTCAGCTGCCTGAGCTTTCAGCTTTTGTCCCTTTTCCATCACTGCCCTTTGGGACATTTAACAATACTACCCAAGTTTTTTCCAGCAGTTAACTCGCTGTAGAGAATTATTGCTATTGTGCTTCAGTCATACATCTGCATGTCGTCTGATCTGTGAAGGAGGCCTCTGCTGTAGATACTTTTTACCCTCTCATCATGCCCTTACATTTGGGCTGCTCCTTCATTCAGTGGCTGCATTTGAAGTTTTGTCTGTATTGGACAAGTATATATTTGTGCACACTGGTTCTGCTCTCCTTTCCTTTTTCACACAGCTTACTTAGAGGTTAGGAGTTGATGTAGTGGTGTGTAAGAGCTAGGGATGAACTCCTAACTCAACAAATGAAGCCATTGCATGGCATGCCTCTTGGTGAAACATTCACACTACTAATGCACCAATTAATAGAGAAGAAAATAGTTGAGTTGGGAATTGCATGAGGAGAAATTTGAACAATTAATGTGGCACAGAAGACCTCTTCACACTGTGATAAATGCATGTTTTTTCCGCTGGATATGAATGTGCATGTTCCTTGTACTGATTAAACAATTTTTAATTGAAGACTTCAGTGAAGTGAAAGTCTTGGGTAATTACAACCCTCCAGCTGTGAGTGTTGTGGGATGATATATTGAAAGAGAGATGCAGAGCCAGTCAGGAAATGGAGATGTTTCCTTTGGAGGCATTATGGACAAAATACAAAAAGAAACAGCAGAGTCCATTTTGAAGGATGGTGGTGAAACAGAAAGGAGATACTGTGCAGAAAAAGTGAAAGAAGATTGCAAGGGATGTAACAGAAAAAAAAATAGAATGTGAAATGGAAGAATGTGGTGAGGATTCAAAGTAAAGAAGAAGAACTCAGTAGGTATGAAGTTTGGGACCTTAGTGTTCTCTTTGGGTGTAAAAACCCAAGAGGTAAGAGCTTTTATTCTTGTAGAGAGAGACATTTTGTGACATATTTGAGACTGCTTTTGCAATGGAAAACTTCTTGGGGGATATGAAAAGAATAACCGTAATCCCTGAAAATTGTATGTAATAACATTTAAGAGGGAAACCAAGATAATTTACAATTTTGAAAAGAAGTAGAAGGAGAAGTTTTAAAAGGACATTTGAAATGTTTATGCAAAGAAGTGCAAGACATTGTGCATGTTTATGAACTGGTGGATGGGAATGTGATTTTGTGTTAGAAAAGGACATTATACATATTTCAAGTGTGATAACTGTTGAAGTTAATAAGGGTGTGATAAAATACTGGGGACTTTTTTATAGTGGAAAATGACATATTAAATAACTGACAAAAAATGTTATACTTGTGGGGAACTAGGTCATGATGCAAATAAATGAACTGAAATATTACAAATGTAATAAAATTGGGAATTTATGGATGGATTGTAAGATTTGAAATAGTGAAAGTGAAGAAAAAGATCAGAGAGATGAAACGTTAGAAGTGGCGGAAGTAGAAAATAAAGGCAGATAAAAAGGATGAAACAGGAAGGTTCAGAAATAAGGGATGTGGAAGACCTCAATTGGGAAGTAGTAAAAGGAAAATAATGCTGTTGGTAAAAGGTAGGAAAATGTAAAGGCATGAACATAGAAGAAACAAAGAAAGGAAATGGATAAATAAAATTATAATTTCTAGGTCGTTAAGGAAAAGGTAAAGTAATTTAAGTGCTTTTGGTAATTGTGAATAGTATTAAGGATCTAGCGAAAAACTAGAGATTGTGGAATGGCATAAGAAATGTGATGTAGATATAATTGTACTAGAAGATGCAAGAATCTTTCGATAATGATTACCAACATGGTGGAGAAAGATAATTTGGAATCTGGGAAATTGTGTTCTGGAGTAGGAATATTTTGTCGAACTGTAGTAAAAATAATAGAACTGTAATAAGAATGAGATAATTAACTCTTGTGGTTTTAAAACAGAAAAATATTTAGACTTACAGGTTTATGTGCTTGTTACTTATAAAGAGTTTATTTCACCAGATTCTAGATTATATAGTGACAAATATGAATGTTATAATGCAGGAGATTTTAATTTTGATTTAAGAGGTAAAAGTAAAACGAAAAGTGATGTAAAAATGTTAGAAATTGAGATTGAAAATACTCTGGGATAAAGAATCATGGAAGTTCAGAAGGGATATTTACACAACCAAAATAGATTACTTCATAGTATTAGAAGGATTAACTATAGGAGAAGGAGAAATCAAAACAGGTTTTTCAAATTATCTGTATGGTCAGAGATAAAGGAAAACAAATAATATATAAAACTAGGCAGAGGAATAAAAAGGTTAAATGAAAAAACATTGGATAATGAAGGAAAGGTTATTGCAGTTATGGAGGGATCATATTACAAGGGAGAGCATTGTATAAAAATTGATCTGAATGGTTTAAGATAAAATATAAAAATGTTTTTTTACAGTTGCTATATGTGAAAGAAAAGTAGACAGAAAAATATAGGATAGCATACAAAAATGCACTGAATTTTTTAGAAAATAGTGTTTTGATAGAGAATTAGAAATCAAAAACATTTGATTCAGACAGATTTCTTACAATGGAAAAGGGGTATTTGCATATTTAAGTAGACAAAAAGACGATAGTGTAATGCGAGAAATGAAAAAAATACAAAGAACCCAAGACCAATTTGAGTATTATAGAGTATGTACAAGAAGTGTTTAAAAAAAAAAGAAATTAAAAGTAACTTGTTTTACTTCCCATATTTCTTTATATGAGTTAGAGGATAAGTGAATATAGTCAGCTGCAGGACCAGATGGAGTAGGGTATGAAATGTATAAAAATGGATTTAAAGGAATGTCAGAAATATTTTTTTAAACATTTTGAATGAATGGCCAAATGAAGGTTTCATGTGTAAAGAATTATATAGTGGAATGCTTACATTTATTTGAAAGAAAAGATAAAAATATAATTGGAGACAGTACTGAAGAATAATTATAAGATTTTATGAAAATAATACAAACGAGATTTGAAATGAAGATGAAAAGCATTCTGGAGAACAGTACGTATAGCATAAAATGGACGGGATATTAAAAGTAGAAGAGAAGAAGCTAAATTTATGATAAGGAGTCTTAAAGCATTTGATACAATAGGACATGAATGAAAATACAAATTAAGTGAAAAATTAGGAAATATCTGTTTTTAGAAATAAAAAGTAAAATTTCCAATGAATGGTTAAGAGGTGAGGGAGGGGGTGTAAGACGGATGTCCAATGAGTTGTATACTCTGCTTTAATTATGAATGTGTTTGTATGTGAAATTGTAAAATGCAGGAGGCAGGGCATGAAACGCTTGAAGCATTATGAATTCTAAATTTGTTAACTTGTGCAGATACAATAATTGCAATCAAGATGTGGATAAAATGTGATATCTTTAAATGTTTAGAAGCAACAGGGATGATTTTAAACAGAGAGAAAGGTAAATAATTAGGCAATGTGGTTAAGCTAGGGAGAATGCATTTTCCAAAGAGTGCATTCTCTGTTTTGAGTATAAAAATTGGGAATAAGAATGCATGTAGGATTTAGTGGGAAAAGTAGTTAAAAGAATGCTTTTTCCCCCTGGAAAATGTATAATCACTTAGGAAAAAATGTTCATTTGATAAAATTGGTTTTAATGAGGAAAAATAGTACATTTATCAAGTATATTTGTGTTGCCACCAGTGTTTGAAAAATTGTTCCAAATAATATTTTCATTTATATTTGGTTGTAGACTGAATCCGGTAAAATGAATTTTATATGTAACTAGAGGAAGGAGCTTTAGTGTTAATTCACCCAGTAATATATGCAGCTTCACTAAATTTATATCAAGTGAAGTGGATAAATGAAGATGAAAGATTAATTGTCAAAATGTTAATTTGACAAATTTTGGGGTATGGAAAAAGGAAAAAAAGAATGTATAAATGAAATGCAAAAAAAAAATACAGAAATTAAACATTGATGGAATAGAAAAGGAGATATGGTATGGTATATAACTACTGTGAAACAATATTTTGTTAAACTCTGGAAAAATCTAGCATTAGGAAAATTAAAGCTATAAAATGAATGGTGTAATAAGTAGAATGTCATGATTTTTTTGTGGAGACCGATAAAAATAAAATTACCAGTGACAGGAAACATGCTATATAAAAAGAATGTCTACACTGTAGGGAAGAGGGATACTACTGAACATGTATTTATGAAAAGTAAAAGTAGTGAAATTATGGGAAAAGTTATATAAAGAAAATTTCTTTAAAGATATAAAAGTAGTCAAATTAAATATGAATATTATTAAATATGGGTATTATAAGAAGAGATGTAACACGCGGTGGTGGTGCTGCGGTTGCATTATCACCTCACAGTAAGACGCTGTCCGGTTCGATTCTCAGCTAGAGCGTCTTCTGCGTGGAGACGTGCGTGAATGGGCATACCTTCGTTGAAGGTTGTGCGTCAGGCCTGGCAAGCCGGTATGTAAAAATCAACTGCCAATCATTAGCAGACCGGAGTTCCGCTGTGGTGACCCCTAACCAGGAAAAGCCGAAAGACACAAACAAATAAGAGATGTAAACTCCGGTTCGATCCTCAGCTGGGGTGCCTTCTGTGCAGAGCCTGCATGTCCTCCATGTGGTCACGTCGGTTTCCTCTGGGTGCTCCAGTTTCCTCCTACATCCCAAAGACATGCTGTAGGTGGATTGGAGACACTAAATTGGCCCTAGACATGAGTGTGTGTGCCTTCTGTGGAAGGTTGGACACCGGGCTGGCAACTCGACACTGTAAAACTTCACTGCCAATCATAAGTGGACAGGTGATCCGCTGTATTAACCCCTAACCAGGAAAAAGCCAAAAGAAGGAAAAAAGAATAGATGTAAATATGTCAAAAGGCTGAATTGTGTGTGTATGAATGGATAAATTAAATTTTTACTGGAAAAATGGATTTGATAGTAATACTGAGTAAAATCAGATGTTGGCTATGGAAAAAGGAGTGGTTGTCTAAGCATAAAAAGGTGAATGTATAATAAGTAAAAGAAGGAAATTGAAAATTGTATTTTTGTAAATTTGTAAATATTTTGTAAATTTTTTTTTGTATAAGCAAAGGGCCTACACTATTTTCAGTAAATGCCTGAGATCTTTTACATCCACCTGAGCTACTACCAAGTCAGGCAGATTGAACTTCATTTTTTGAGAAGTAGAAGAGCCATTATGTAATTATGACGGTACTTTAAGGTTGTGTATATTTTGCTAAAATATGATTCTTACATTTTGCTTGCTGACCTGTGTTGAATCATGTTATCCTTGTAGTTGTGCTTTGTGTGAAGACCCCCAAGGCAGGAAAACCCTTCAGGAAGGCAGATTGGTGCTAAAGCCATGACTTAAAACTCAGTGCCAAGAAATGCGTTATAGTACTTTTTGGGAAGTCAGCCACTAGCTACCGTATCAATAAAACACTCCTAAAAGTTGATTCACTAGTCAGAGGTCTGGAGGTTCATGTAGATCATAACCTAACTTTTGACCAATGTGTCCAAGGTAGAAAGAAAATCCTTGTGTGTTCAACTTACAAGCAAGGGCATGGCATCTGGGTCTTGAGATATCATACCACTGTACTCTGCCTTCATAAGATCCATCATGGAGTATAATCCCCCCTTTGGTATGTACCTGACTAGACGCATGCAGCAACTGGAACGTCCAAAAGGTTCCTTACAAAAAGAATATGGGGAGTAAAGAAAATGTATGCTGATCGCCTTCGAGCCTGGTCTCTTTACTCTGATCATACAGACTACTGAAAGGTGATCTCTGCTTGGCATACAAGGCATCCCTGGACTCAAGTTTGATGAAGCTTTTGCACATCCCAAAACCAAGCACCGTCTGAACTACTAGATTAAAAGGCCGAAATTTTGCTTGTGATTTAAGTAAGACATGTTGGAAAGATGTACGTTTCTCAGAGAATTCCCATTGTCTGGAACAGGCTTCCCATCCATGTGAGGGATAATGGGAAATTCATCCCTTGTTCTGGCACCAATGTCTCTGATGGACAGAGTGAGGCAGTACATCACCCCGAAATAAATTAAAACTTGTGGGCCACATTTGGGTTGCACAGAAGGCTTATAAGCGCCCTAGTGGTTGTTAGGTTCATAGATATATACTAGGCTATGTATTTCATTATTACTAATTTAGCCATATGAATTTGATTTAATCAGAATTTTTTTTTTTTTAAACACTAGTCCTTTACAGCAAAAGGCTGAAAATTGTGTTCAAGTGGAAAACCATTTGACAGTGTAAAAAAAAAAAAAAACAGCTTAAAAACTAATTTATAGTGATGAAAAAATAATTTTATAGTTAATTTAAGTAGCTAAATATGTTTTCTTTAGCCATGCAGTAACAGTTTAACCATTATTGTTTGCTTACTTCACTTTCTTTGGGACTTTTTATTCATTTATTTATTTATCAAATTCTTTCACTGCCTAGCCTTGGTGATGGGTGTACCTTTCCAACTCGCTTGGTGAATCTGGATCCAGAGCAGGCCACAACTCCTCTTCCAGCTGATTCTACAAAAAAGTACTGTAGTCCTTTTATTAATATTACATTTCTTATGTTGTTGGGTTGATCATATTAGAGTCGTGTAGCAATTTCCAGTGTGAAAGTTGATGGAGTAGATGTTATGCAAGGGTTAAAGCTTTAAGTTCATGACACTGTATATCATAATTTTGAAAAATTTAAAGTTAGCTGTTTTGTAAAATGCCTACATATCTTAAATGCCTTATTTTAATCTGCTGTTGTATTTGCATAAACTCTTATTTCCTTGCCAACTTACTAGATTTAGAAGCAAGTACTGAGTCACCACCACGGTAAATATCTGGAACACACCATAACAATAAAATTAAAACCAATCGTTTAATAAAAATAAACGTAGTTAAAACCAAAATAAGAAGCAAAAGAAGCTATACAGCAGTTGATAAGCACTTTCGGCAATTTTGCCTTCATCAGAACATGGCGTTCTATGCTTCTTTCAGAAGTATCAAGTGCGCCAATCAGAAGCCTTAATTCACGACACACCTTCTGATTCACCCAATCAGATTCTTTACATCTACTCCAGTAGTCAATCTTATTGAGTACAAGCCTCCAAATTTAACCAATCAAAGGGATTGGAAAGCTAGGCGTGCTTCAAGTTCAGCCCATGGTGAGGTATCTTTGTTTAAGGACTGGTTTTAGTGGAACCATCACATTAAGCCCAGGAGGGTGATTGCCTCAAGTTATTAATCCAGGGTAATTCTCAGATTTCCATCATGTTCTGTGTGTCTCCCACTCTATTACCTACTTGTAAATGTTCAATAACTTTAAAATAAAATGTGTGTAGGATTGGAGCTAACATGGTTCACTAAAGCATTTCTTGAATCTTGGTTCTGTACGTCTCTCGTATGGCGTAGAATCCGATCTCTTAGACTTTGATCCATTTTACCAATGTAAAAGCTAGGACAGGAGAGACAGGCTAAATAGACCACATGTACACTATTGCAAGTAGCTGTCACACTAAAGATACATTTTTTGTCCGTGACTGGATGAATAAAAAAGTTACTGTTGTCATTGTATTGACAAGCTTTGCAATAGCCACACTTAAGGTTCCTTCGCTTAAAGTAAACAAAAAGCTAGGATATTCTCCTACAATGTTTTTTATTTTCTCATTTTCAGCTAGGACTGGCCAGAATCTTTTTACAACTTCACATATTTTCCTGTTGTCAGTGCTGTGGGTAAGGGGACATCTGAATTTGTTGTTTTTCTCTATATTACGAGTCAAATTAGTTCTTCCACTTTATTCTATCTTGAAAAATATGCTCGCTCCTTTGTTTGCCTGATAATCTGTCACTCCTGGCTACTAGATCCTTGCTTTCATAACCTCTGCTGCAAAGATGTTCACGCAATTGCTGACATTCCTGCTCAAACATATCATCAGTACATAATCTGAAAATGCATATTAGCTGATTTGCATACAAATTCCTTTGAATAAATCCAGGGTGCATGCTGTGTCTGCGTAGAAAATGATTTCTCCATGTGCTTTTCCTGTGTATACTCATACTAAACCCTTATGTCTGATCTAGTTTTAAAGTAATGTCTAGGAAGTCACTCTCTTCCTTTTGAGTGTTGGACCATAAATTTAAGGAAACTCGTGGTGCTCAAGATATTCGGAGAATAACATCAACTGTTATATGGTTCCTGACCATAGAATAAAAATGTCGTCCACAAAGCGTCTGTAATATTTAATATATGCCTTCCAAGGGTTGGTGTCACATAGCACATGTATAGATTCCTATTGTGCCAATATTGTATTTGAGTAGCTATTGGCACATGGCGTGCCCATCGCGACACCCCCACACCTGCCAATAGAATGTATTGCCGTAAACAAAAACATTGTTCTCCAAAATTAATTCAGTGAGACAGCATATTAGGCTGGCATTCTCCCCTACTGTAGACAGGAAATCTCTCACAGCTTCGATGCCATAGGTATGCGGTATCACAGTAAATTGCTGACATCCATGGTCACTGATATGTCCTTAATCTGGGCTACCTCTGCTACATTCTCAGAACAAATGGCTAGGAAATGCCCTGAATCCTTTAACACAGTTGTGGCTTTGGATAGAACTTTTTTGAGCTCATTTTGTACATATAAGGATAGAGGCTCAGTGACCCAGCCTCTTCCAGCAACTATGGAATGTAGGGGAGGATTCTCAAGGTTCTTATGTATTTTCGGCAAGCCACTTATGGCTGGAATTGTCGGATGCAATACTTCAAAAAAAAATCAAAAAGATCTTTGTTAATGCGTCTTTCCAATAGTAAGCCATTCATGGCACTTTGTAAGCTTCTAATCACTCTGTCCAAGGTGTTGCGATCAATCTTATAGGTAATGTCATCATTCAGTAATTCTTGCATCCTGCTTCTATACTAGGCTGCTTTCATTACTACAATGGCTCCACCTTTATCTGCCAGTTTGAGAACTATATCATCTCTTGATAAGGCTGTTCTCTCTAAATATGTTAAATTTTGGAAGTTATCTCCATTCTTTCTATCTGTTCTCATCCTTGCTACTTCATTTTCACATAGGCGGACAAACAAATCAACAGCAGGTGGATTGATCGGTGCAAATGTACACCTTGGAGATTATGATGTTCATTCCCAAAAATGTTCTTTAAAGTAATATTCCTAGCAAATAATTTGATATTGGTGACAAATTCATTCAAGTCTGAGTGAATCGAGGGGATAAAGGTTAAACCTTTTTCTAACACTCTAATGAACTCATTACTTAAAGGGCATGAAGAAATATTCACTAGTAAACTCTGGGTTAGTTTCTGATGAAAACATTTTTTCTCTTCCTGTCTTGACTGGCCAACCTCTGATTTTTGTTTGAATTTTCTTTCATAAAAACCGGGAGTTAAGTGAGAGAAGAAAAAGTAGCTCCTTCTTTTGTTCGAACATCTAGCTGTACTCCATTGCTCATGCCAGGATTTACAAGTGACAAGTTAAATGCTGTAAAAGGAGTACAGTTGTTTTCTGTAATTCCTTTTGTTACCAAATCAACCTTGTTTTTGTTTTAGGCCTTGTGATATCTGCATGTGTAGGCTCAGCATGATGATTCCTTGATACTGACCTTCCTTGTCTTTGTGTGACACGTTCTTTCGGCCACTCAAAAGTGCGGGCATTCTTGAAATCTTGATAGTCCTGTGTTAATTTCTTGTTGGTTTATTATAACAGTAGGTTAGTGCTTCCGTTTGAACACTGTTAAACTTCATCAGACAACTTTAACCTATACCAAATACATTTAAATAGTTTAAAAAGCCCGCCAAATCTCCACAGAACTGGAAATTACATCTAAATGTAAAAATTCCCCTTCAAAATAACCTAGTGGTTATTAAAATGAATACATATATTCAGTAATGAAATAAACAAAATACGTAGTGTTCTGTTGTCCTAGCTTGCCTTCATTCTTTTTTTTTAAAACAAGTTTATTGTTTTTAACATACAAAATAAATATAACAATCTTATACAAGCAATTAAAATGTAAATAGTTATAACATTTAATAAAAAAAACAAAATATTTACAGAGACATCCACTACAAATCAAATCAATTGATTAAACTGTAATGTCTTACTAATGAAACTAAGATTTTTTTAACAGGTTTTGTAAAGTATCCCATATAGTATAGTAAGACGTTTTTCTAGTAGTTCTTGACTTTATTGTCATTAATTCCATATGACACACTTCTGTCATAACATTTTTAAATTCATTAAATGAAGGAGGAGTATCTGAAATCCAGTTTCTGGTTATTATTTTTCTAGCCACTGCTAGAATAGACCATAACAAGGGAAGTTTAACTTTTTTAACACTTTTAGGAACAGGAGTGTTAAATAATATAAGTGATTTAGAGACAATGAAATTATCTGTGAAAAGAGCCTGCAAAAATCATTGATTAACATCCAATATTCCTTCAATTTTATACAGTCATAAAACATATGTGCCCAATCAGCATTTATTTCTACATTACATCTCTTACATAAGTTGTCTTTATTATTTATTTTATTCATCATTAAAGGTGTATAGAAAGATCTATGTAAAATTTCCAAGTAAAAAGTCTCCAATTAATGGAAGAAGTAGTTTTATAAGCAGATTCCAATATATATTGTTTATCTTGTTGTTTTGGTGATTCACCATTAATGGAAATAAAATAATTCCAATAAGTATCTGAACTGTAATGAGTTTCTTCTCTAATAATTTTATGTATGTGTGAGAGCTTACCTTTATCAGAAACCCTATGTTGTAAATTTAATATCAAGTAATCAATCAAAATTGGGACAGATTCTTTAACTGTTAAAGACATTAAATCAAGTTTATTAATAAGATGTTGTCTAAAAGTCTGAATTTCTAACCAACATGTTTCTCTCAAATCAAATTCTTGCTTTAAAAAGTCTAAATTTTTTACTTTGTTGTCAGACAGCAACTGATACCAATACTTTAAATCATTCTCTGTGACTAAAAGAATTCTTTCAGAGGTGGTTGATAAGAGAATACCTTGTGTATACATTATAGGGAATAGGATAAAATTCCATTCCTTATACTTAGGATGCATAAATATAAAATCACGATATCAAATAATAATATTTAATGGGTAACTAGCTAGATATTTTGGTGTAATAGATGAAGTACAAAATTCCTTCAATAACTATAACATGGGGTTATTTACAAAAGTATTTTTATGTATTAAGGAGATTTTCATGAAGTGAATGCTAATTAGTTCCCAGTAATCCTTCCATTTTGCAACATATGACTGATCTATTAACAAAGTAATAACTTTTATAATAGAAGAGATAGTATATAAATTAAAGTCTGGGAATGAAATGCCCCTTGAGACCAGCTATTAGTATGTTTCTTTAATGCAATCCTAGGTCTATTAGGTGTCCATAAGAAATTTAACATTAGTGAATTCAATTTCTTAATAATTATTTTTGTAGGTGGGAGTATTATTGATTGTATTAAATATAATATCTTAGGGAATATTATCATTTTAATAATTGTGAGTCTCTCTTCCATGGTAAAAAACATATTGTTCCAACTATTGAAAAGATTTTGTATATTATGAAGACAGTTACTATAATTATTATGTATAATAGATTTAATATCTTTAGTTAATATTATACCTAAGTAAGTTATCTGACCTGAGTTGGGTATATATTTGTGAAAATCATTAGTGAGGACATTTTATCGTGTGTATATAGGTAATATTTTAGTTTTTTCTTCATTAAATATCAAACCAGAGATATTTTTAAAGTCTGTCATTTTATCAAATAATGACTGCATAGAAGAGTTAGTTCCTGCTGATGTAATTAGAACATCATCTGCAAAAAGTTGAATTTTAGATATTGTATTTTCATCTATATCAAATCCTACTATATCAGTGCTGTTTCTAATCAAATTAGCCCAAGGCTCCATTATTCAAGTAAATAATAGTGGAGAGAGTGGACACCCTTGTTTTGTACCTTTTAATATGGGTATTTTTTGTGACACATATGTTCCTATCTTAATGTAAGCCAATGCTCCTTTATATAGATGTTCAATTAGATTCACAAATGCATCAGAGAAATTTGTACACTTCAATAAGATAAACAAGTAGTCCCAACTTACTGAGTCAAATGCTGAACTTATATCAAGACTAATAAGTGTTAAGTCTTTCTTTTTCCTGTTTGCATAATCAATTAACGTTAAAGTTCTTCTTATATTGTCAAAAGTATTTCTATTTATAATAAAGCCTGTCTGATCTATATCTATTATACCTGGAATGATTGTCTTTAATCTGTCAGCAAAAATACTCATAAACATTTTATAGTCAACATTAAGTAATGAAATAGGTCTATATGAAGTGCATCTGGTTGGGTCTTTATTGGGTTTTAAAATTGGTGAAATAAATGTGTATTGCCAGGATGGGGGAGTTGTTAACTCATTTTGAGCTGAAATAAAACCTCTATGTATACTTTTAGGAAGAATTTTATAAATCTCTGGTATAATACCATCATTACATGGTGCTTTGTTTGATTTAAGTCTGTTTATTTGTTTAATAACCTCTGTATATGAAATATCTTTATCTATTAATTTAGTCTGTTAAGTTTTTTGTTCATGTTTGTAGTTATAAATTTCTTTATTTTATCTTTAGAATCCATGTTAATGTTATTGTGATTAATTTTATGAAAGTGATTTCTAAATTCATCTAATATTTCTGGTAAACTAGAAACATTCTTCTTTTTCCCTGGAGAGAAAATTTCTTTGATATGATTTTGTTTATTCAGCCTTTTTGTTTTATTTTTAAGTCTATGTAAGTATTTGGGACTTATTGAGTAAGACAAAAACTTATATTTCTCTAATGTTATTTTGACTTTGAGTTAAAATTTCTTTGTATTTCTCATTTAATTTATTTCCTCAATGACTTTTTTGTCCATAATATTTTCTTTATTATTATGTTTATATGAGTCTAATTTGCTTTGAATATCTAGTAATTCTTTGTCCCAGGATTTCCTTTTATTATTATACCATCTGATACTTTGTCCATACAAATATGATTTTAAAGCATCCCAAATGTAAACAATGGAGACATCAGGTGTAGTGTTTAAGTCTAAGAAATGTTGCACCTCTGTAAGTATATAATCTTTATAGTCCTTTAGTTGAGTTAAGTATGCTGGTATTCTTTTGATCTGGACATTATAAGTACTCTTTACCATGAATTCAAAGGCAATTGAATTATGATCTGATATAGGACATTAAATGATTTTGGAATTAATTAAGTCTGTTACCATTTGGTTAGAAATAAAGACTCTATCTATTCTTGAATAAGTTTTATATCTGTTAGAAAAAAAAGTGTATGGTAATGATTTAGAATCTATCTGATTATTAATATCATTCAAATGATATAAATTAATAAAATCCTTTAAATGTTTTGCATTAGATGTAATTTTCCTCTTTCCTGTAGTAGTAGTATCTTTTTCATGTAGGATACAATTAGTCACCTGCTAAAATAATATCTCCTATAGAAAATGATATAATCTTATTGAGATGGTGTTTCACTGTATTAGTGCCAATTCCTGGTATCCAATATACATTGATTAATGTATATACTTTCCCATTAATCTGTATTGTAACCATACAAAACATTCCTTTATCATCTTTATAAGGCTTAATAGTTTTGGGTATGGGCATATTTTTGTTCCATAAGATAGCCACTCCTCTTTTTTTCTGTGTGTTCTGAGCTAACCAAGACTGTATATTTATTAGTGGCTAATTTATCTATATCCTTTTTCAGGAGATGTGTTTCTTGAAGGAATATTAAGTTGGCTCTGTGCAAATTAATATATCTCATTAAACTTGCCCTTTTACATGGGTTATTCAATCCATTAATGTTTAAAGAAATTCCTTTTAGAGATACCATTTAACATCTATGAACATATAAAACATATAATATAATCAGAATAATAATTAACAAAATAAGTATTATTATGTCTCCTCCTTTAGGTGTTCCATTAATTATAGCTGTATTTAATGAAAATCTTATCAATTTTGTGTAAGTTTTACTTTTATTTGTAGTGACAATGAGTTTATAAAATGTGATGTGGATGTCAAAACTATATACATACAACAATAATCCGGTGAAAATAATGTTTGGATTAAACAGTGCACCCAGCCTGGAGATGAAAACTCCAACTTCGAGTAGCAAATACCACTCAAGTTATCCCCCTATCCTAAGCAGCAGTACTTCAGCTGCCACCAAATTAATTCAATACTAACTATTATTAACTAAAGTTAACCTCATTTAACTTGATTATCTATTATAAAAAAGCTAAACAATTTTTATAACAGCTTCATATAAACATATAAAACATTTAGAAACAACTAATATTACTATGTACATCTATTCTGTATAATATACTCATAATCAAAATAGCATTCTAACAATCTTGATAACAGGAGCAAAGAAGAGAGAGAGAAAAAAACAAAAAAAAGGGGGGGAATATCTATAATGGTAGTTTAATAAAAATTTGTAAGAATAAGTTCTTATTTGTTTATGTTCATTTGAATTCAATAACCTATATTATCCTAGGCTATTATGGTTCAGACATTACTTATAATAGGGTATTTCCACTTTCTACCATAGTAATACAGTTAAAAGCTCTTAAAACTTTAAGTTACTTGCACCAAAAGCTTCCTTCTCATATTTATTATTGCCAATTAAATAAATATTTATTCTCATGCGTAAGTTAAAAGAACATACTGCACAGCAATGTTGATTCCTAGTTATACATAAATCATTGTGATGAAAGCCATCTCTTTTTTATATATCTGAACTGCAGCTTTAAAATGTCACATGACAATTTCTTCTAAAATATAATCATAATGATACATGTACTTGTCTGTCAAGGCAAATGATTTATAACATTACATATGTTTAAATCATAAGCAATTATATACAATAGTGCTGCAGTCATATAAGCTTTCAGAAACAAGTGTACATGTGTTTTACCTACTATGCCTTCTAAAATATCTCATTAGTTTACTATGTCATATTAAGTCATTTAAAATCATTTTAACTTTTATATTTTATAAATTACATCTTAAATAAGTAAGTTATAAAGAAAAACTCACATTTAGGTGTCATAAAGTTCGTTTTTCATCACAAAGTTGCATTTACAGCAGTTCTACTTCCTGAAACAGTTTACTTCTTGGATCTGCGATGTGTCAGTGTGAAATCAGGGGTCAAAGTTCAAAATGGCTGCTTTCAGCTTCTCTGCGTGTATTCTGAGTGTTGAAGCTTTTAGAACGACTCGAGGACACTATTCACGAGGAAACCCACATCCCAGATTGTCTCCCATAACATTCTGGCGGGAATTTTAGTAAAAGCAAGTGACTGACATTCATTTTATAATACAAATGAATCTAAACAGTGCAAAACCTTCTCGAAGCATTTTACAAGTCATTACAGTCTCTATGACAGTGAAACCAAGCCTACAGTTGTTTAACATAAACACAACTTATTTTTATATGCCCCATTTCATTTTCTCATACAGATCTTATTACATACACATATCAGTATTATCTGAAGCATATAATTTTATAGATGAGAGAGAGAGGGAAAAGTACCTACAAAGAGTATCTACAAAGATATATTACTTGCTGTTTGTTTTAAAAAAAGTGGGACATGAGACATATTACTTTCAACTACTTTAGTTCTAGTTAACCAATTATATCATGACATATTATTTGAAATCATGTATTAAGTAATTAAGTCATGGTATAATATTTAGCAACAGTATTTAAACAGCATAAATAATTTTAAAAAACTAATAAAATATTTTTCCCCTTATTTCATATTTTCCATCAAACCTCTCTCCCTGCCCTCCCCCACCCCTCACTGAATGTATAGTTTAAAGAGAATGCCATTATTTAAAACAAGAAGAGAAAGGAAATGTATCAAATTACTAACCTTAGGTCTCTTTATCACAAAGAGAAACAAGTTGATTCATAACAGGTTATTTGTTCCTCAGAAAGATTGATTATTTATAAAACAAAATCAGTTCTTTGCACACAAAAAGTAACTTTGAATAAATCCTTAAGATATTTGTGGCTTTCTTGAAAATGTAGTAACTGCAATTAAAGAGTTCAAAGAAATATAGAACATGTCATTTGTTTTTTAGTCTTTTTTGCTTCTCTGAAGTCTTCCAAGAAGTTCCTGTTGCCATCCTCTTTAACGAAGGGCTAGCCCATTCCATATCTTCTATTTTATCTAATATTTTATTTTTTTTAATGTACAGCAAAGCAGAGTCCAAGTCTTCAAAAATTCTAGGGCCATCTGGTAAAAAGATTTTTAGTTTGGAAGGAAATAGAAGATGAGTTTTGAACTGTGCTTTCTTAAGCTCTCTTATTAATGGCAAAAAACTTTTTTTTTTTGTTATTACCAAGGAAGAATAGTCATTGTCAAAACGCACAGTTGCCTCATTAATTTTTATAGGAGCTTTAGCCCATGCAGCCTTTAATACCATCTCCTTGTCGTAAGATGATAAAAATCTTACAATAACTGATCTAGGATACTTTTTATTTGTATTAGAATTAGATAAAGACCTATGGGCTCTTTCAATACCAAAAGAAAATGCTTCTGACATATCTAAAGTTTTGGGAAGCCAAGTATTTAAAAAGGAAGTAATGTTGTTACCTTCTATATTTTCTGGCAGTCCAAAAATCCTTATATTATTGCGTCTGGATCTGTTTTCAAGGTCATCTATTTTGGATTGAAGGTGTGTGTTCTGTTTCAATAAAAATTCAATGTTAATTTCTTCTTCCTGAATTCTGTTGTCCATATCATTAAGAGTCTCTTCTATACCTGTAATCTGGGCTTTCTGATGTTGTAAGTCTTGATGTAACAAATCCATTTGTTTTGTGGTTTTTTCTATAAAGTTATCAATTTTAACATCCAGTCTGTCCATTTTAGTTGTTAGTTGCTGAATAGTTAATAGTAAAGACTGAAGCTCTTTCTTGATGCTGGAATCCTGACTGTTAGCCTTACTGGAACTCATTCTGAACAGAGGTGATGAAAGAGAAATTTCCAAGAAGATTTCTGACAGGAAAATTATTTAAATTTTCTTTCTTTTTTAGATATTATTCAAGATACTAGTATTCCAAACGTTTTTAGAAAGAAAATTATTACATTAGTTGAATTTTAAAGTAATTATTTCCTGTCGGTGTAGTTATGTTGGTGGAGCTGAAGAAATCTGCTACTATCCTGTGTTCATCCTTGGCCATGCCCCCGCTCGCCTTCATTCTTGACTGTTGGATTCCGAACCGAGCATCGGTTCTGACTCGGCCGTATACTAAAGCTCAAGAGCTGTCACTGGCTCAAGGCTGCATACTCTCCCAAGACGCCTAGTGACTGTTACCCAGATTTTGTTTGCTGCTAGAAGCTTTGGGATCGCTTTTTCAATGGCTCAGGCTAAGTGGATTTTTTCTTAATCTAATTAGTATAATTGTTATATCTGGGTGGTAGAATATTTTCCTTGTTTACTATATCTTAATGAAATATGTAAGGAGAAAATACCACTCTGGACACAGAAATAAATATAAAGTTAGCGCTTTCGTTTATAAAATAACATCTGAAGAAGTTTATATATTTTATAAACAAAAGCGCTAACTTTATATTCATTTCTGTGTCCAGAGTGGTATTTTCTCCTTACATATTTCATTCAGTTTTTGTTTTGCACTCGTTTGTCTGTACTATATCTTAAGTTTTTTCTTCTTGTTAAGGGCCTTTCCGAGCTGTTTGGTTTTGTGTGGGCCATTGTTTTTTCTCTTAGGCCTCTATCAAGCTCAGCGCCCCTTTTAGGAATCTTGTTTAATTTAGAGGATTCCCTTTTCTCTCTCTCTTTAGCCCGTTTTAGTTAGAGGGCTTCCCCTGTTATTCCTTTCACTTTTAATTTAGAGGCATCTCCTCAGGTTAGAGGAGTGTGTCGTTTAAGTTAGAGACCCTCCTCTAACTTCTTTTCTTTTACAAAAGACTTGTTTTTCCTTTGAGTAGTTGTGTTGTGTGGAATCCTTTTTCTAATTTGGTGTTGATGAATCTTGACTAATAGTGACAGGATGTCTAAAGAAACTAAATAGTCTGGCTTTAAAAAGTGTGATTCTTGCACACAAAAAATGTCAGTCACTGATGGTCGCACTAGTTGTGTTTATTCTTTAGGTGCCGTCCACCTGCAGGATTCCTGTTCCATTTGCCATGCGTTCAGTTAAAGGGTCCTGCAGGAATGGAAAAATAAGCTAATTCTTCAGGGTTTGTTAAAGGGGCCTTTTGACTCTGCAATTGAAGGGACTCTGTCCTCCAAACCTTCAGACAAATAATCAAAAACTTCTTCGGCTCCAGCTTCTGAGCCGTCGAAGAGACCTGAAAAATTGAGTTCTTTGAATCTGAAACCTCTCTATTCCGAGAAGGAAAAGTCAACTTCGGTTCCACCTGCAGTTTCAGAACCATCTAGTAGTCTGAAAAGGAGCCAGTCACAGTCCTTGGACCCGGTTCATTCGGTGCCGCAGTCTCCTCTATTGCAATCTGTGGTGGGTAGCCACAAGTCCTTCCATTCTTCTCGGTCATACAGGAGCCTTTTGGATGATGTGGAGCGGGTGGTTAGAAGGTTGCTTCGTACACCCACCCTGGCAAAAATTCTCAACAGCCCAGAAGGTCATGGAGCCGACCCCAGTCCTTTCTTTACCTTTGGTTCCTCCAGACTCAGTTGAGTTCGGTGCCAGAGTACCTGGAAGTCCTAGTAGTGGAACAGTCTGAACCGAAATCCATTCTTGGAGGTTCGGTGCCAATCTTAGCTCAGACCACTTCGATGTCTTCCATCGAGGGGTCTGGAGGCCGAGACTCCATCTGTTCCAGGAGGGAGAGTCAAACTGGACCCTTGTCTGATCTGACTCTCCCACTCGGGGCTTCGACTCAAGTGAGTTCAGCACCCGCATCAGCCTCGGAGACATCCTCCTTGGTGCGGGGGAGATCTCACAGTTCCTTGGAGCTGGAAGCTCCCCCGGCCCAGGGTCGTGGTGCCTTCGAGGTGATGAGCATGCTTTCCTCTGAGACTGCTCCACCCTTGGCTTCAGCTGCCCCCCCCCCCAAAAGGCCAGTGTCAGCATCTACACCATCTCTCCAGCCCCAGCATAGAGAACCAGTGCCCAGGGATGTCCCAGTGGGCGAAACCCTGTCTTCCGAAACCTCCCCAGAACATCCCCCAAGGAGGTTGCTCTGAAGTGAACGTGCAAGAGGAAACAGACTCCCCGGAGTCTATCGCAATCGATACAGACTTAGAGGATTCAGAAGGGTCCCCACGGTCACCCTCTGAGGATGTCTTTTTTTCAGACATCTTAGAGATCCTGAAACAGAGAGGTGGCTGAAAAATTCTCTCCCCTTCTAAAGAGGAGTCTGTGTACCTGGAGGCATTTGGTTCTCGACCCTCTACCTCTTGGGTGTCTCCACCTTTCGACCAGCTTCTGGGCTTAGTCAGTCGACCAAGGTGGCCCAACAAATTCATTACAGTCCCAGAAGACAGACTGTTTCTGATCATAGGTGTCCCAGTAGATGCTATGGTGGTGGCGGCCACCAAGAAGGAATTAGCTGAAACTTCTGCATCTGTCCACCCGCCGAATAAGGAGTCTCGAACAATGGACAGATGCGAGAAGCATATGTTCTCTTCAGCGACCTTTATCCTTAGGTCGCCAAATTATTTATCCTATTTCACTCATCTTAAGAGGGATCTCCTCAAGGAGCTAAGAGATTGCCTCCAAGGCACTACAGCTGTTAGGGGCATCTGACAAGATAAGCTCTCAGCTTGCAACCTTAATCTCTAACTCCTCCATGCGACATTTCTTATGCAGCTGATGGAGCGAGCAGGGCAGTGGGCACAGGAATAGCTCTGAGAAGACATTCCTGGCTGCGTCTGTGTGACTTTGCTGAACCCTTCGTCTTCCTTCATTGACACCCCATTTGACGGCTTGTCCTTGTTCGGGCCAAAAGTGAAGGGGATTCTTACCAGGAGCGAGCAAGATGGCAAGACTGTCTGCCGTGTGAGTACATTTCTCCGTCCCTACCAGACATCCCAAAGGTCAGAAGGATGGAAAAATGTGGTTCTGGAAATCCAAAGGAGGCTCGCCGGATGCTCATGGTGAAGTATCCCCCAGGGCAGAGGGGGAAATAACTGAGCACGCTGCCTTCCCAGCAGAAGGGGTCTGCAGAATCAGGGTGACAAGAGATACATTCTTGGGTAGACCCTTCCAGCACTCCTGAAAGGAGGCCAATCTGTCCACCTCTGGAGGCAGTCGGGGGGGAGATTACCACTGTACCCAAAAGCCTGACTAAACATGACTCAAGACAAATGGGTACAGTCCATCATATCCAGGGGATACAGCATTCCTTTCTCCCTTCCACCAAAGACCATCCCAGACAATACAACCCAGTCAAAGGGATCACTTAGAAATTCAAAGGTTGTTAGAAAAAGTCATCCAAGAAGTCCTTGCAGACTAAATCGGATACGGAATTTACTCAAAGTGCTTTTTAGTTCCAAAAAAGACAGGGGACTGGAGACCAATTTTGGATCTCAGCAGACTGAACAAGTCGGTAAAGAAAATGAAGTTTCGGGTGGTAATACTGCAGTCTATACTCCCTTTTCTGGGAAAAAACAATTGGATTTGCTCCATAGATCTTCAGAATGTGTACTACCATGTAAAGATGGACAGGCAATCCAGAAGATATCTACAGTTCTGGCTGGGAGCCAGTCATTACCAATTCAGAGCTCTGCCCTTTGGCCTCACTACAGCCCCCAGAGTATTTACCAAATGCATGGCAGTAGTCACGGCTCACCTGAGGAGTTGAGGATTCCAGGTGTTTCCATGCTTTGATGACTGGTCCCTGACCGCCACCACAGAGCATCTACTAACCAGGACAAGAGACACCACCATTCATCTCTGCTCAGAACTGGGAATTATTATAAATTTAGAAAAATCTGCCTTGTTGCCATCATAGGATATTACTTTTATAGGGGCAGACTTAAACACAAAAGACATGGCGGCAAAACTGCCTCACAAAAGAGTTCAAACGCTGCACCATCAGGTGTCAGTATTGCGCAGGAGGAAAAAAAATGCAAGCAGAATTTGTCCTCAAGGTTCTGCGTTCGATGGCAGCTGCAATAACACTAGTCCCAGTGGCGGATCTACACATGAGAATATTACAGTGGCTACTTTTTGCTCAGTGGTCTATGCAGGAGTTGCCCATGTCACATAAAATTGTCATTACGAGCACCTGCAAGAGGGACCTACAATGGTGGCTTCAGTCCACTCAGGTCATGATAGGCAGACCATTTGTTCTCCCCCATCAGATAGCTACAGTGACCACGGACACTACCCAGTTTGGGGGGGGGGGCATTATCTGGGACAGACTTTCCAAGGGACTTGACAAGAACATGAATACCACTTGCACATCAGTGTCCTAGAGATGAGGGTGGTGCTCCTAGCGTTGCAAACATTCCAGAGCTCTCTTCCAACAGGTACAATTGCAGTACAGACAGACAATATGTCCGTGGTGTGGTACATTAACAAACAAGTGGGAATCAGATCCTATCCCCTCTGTTGAGAGGCTCAGAGAGTTTGGCAGTTGGCAATCTCTTCTCAGCATTTTCTAATGGCAACGCACATCCTGGGGAAATCGAGTGATAGCGGACAAGCTAAGCAGGGCAGATGTTCATGTTTCACTGTTGCAGTCATTACATTTGGGTAATCTGTTGGCAGGTTGCCCTCAGTCGGCCTGATTAACAAAGTCTTGGGTCTTGCGTCAATTGCTGTCCCTTCTTCCATGACGTCAGGTTGTCAGGGGTATAAAACATGTAGCCGACGCAGTTACATCAGTCTTTCTTGCCGTGTGGTGACCGAAGCAGAAGCAGTTTGCAAGTGCTGGTGGGCTGACTCCTGAAATTTTCATTTTCGAGTTTCAGAACCGAAGTCTTCAACTTAAAGCTAAGTACCCCGTTGGGGAAACTTTTTCTTGATCCTTACTTATGTCAGTAAAAGTTAACTGCATTACTTGTGGAAAGCAAATACCTCATAAAGATTTTCATTTGTACTGTATTCCTTGCCTAGGCCCTGACCACGATGTATCTTACTGTCGGTTTTGTGCTTTATTCAGCGCACTATCCGTCGTTTGTACTTTATTACCTCTAAATATTTCAGTTCTCTGTTTAATTATCCAGAAATGTCGTTGGTTAGCCGTCCGACTACCAGGATTATGAAAAAATACAAAGATAAAGACAGAGACAGGCCATTGAGGTCCACAACTGCTGATGATGCTTCTCCTAAACCAGTCGGCAGTTCGCCGATACTCAGGTGCTTTGGCAGCCCCTGATACCCACTACTTTTGATTCGCAGGCCTTTACTGAGACCCATTCAGAGTCTGGTATGCTGCGAGATGCTTCACCTATGGAACCCGCGGATGTCTCTAACTTGGATGGGTGCGGAGCCGCTGTGCAGGCACTAGCTTCTGAGGGTGTATTCAGGCCTACAGACTTGCATATTAAACTGACTCTACTTTAAATATTAAGGCCTAAATCTTGATCTATGTCTAAAAAACCGACGCCCAGGCCACATGCTCAGGCCCCTATGCCTAAAAAACAAATGATCAAAATGGCTGATGATCTAATTACTCTAATCAGGGGTAATCAACACCCACCTTCTAAGAGGCCTAGGGCTGAGCTTGACCATAAATCTTCTGATCAGGACTCTGTTTCTTCTGACTCTTCTAATGACCTGGATTTGTCCATGCCTACTTATGAGGATTCTGATGCAGAGGATTCCATTCCCTCTGCCCCCCCCAGGACTTTTCTTTTGGGGAAACTTTATTTACCTTAAGGGAGCATTTCCACTGGGGAAAGTCAGGAATTTTCTGATTCAAAAAAGAGGCTTAGGGATTTCCTTCTTCTACCTCAGTATAGGACTTTGGGCTATATACCTCCTGTACTAGACATTGTTTATGTGTTTTCGGAATCCAGCATGGCCCCTGATTTCCTGCCTCTGGCTCCTTGTAAATCTGACATACTACAGGGCTGCTGAGTCCCACAAGTTCCTTTTCAAAAATCCTGTTGCCGATCCAGAAACCATTTCTCAGGGGCCCAAGGGCATTAAGGCTTCTACTGCTAAAAATCCTACTCTTTCTGATAAAGACTCCAGGGCGCTGGATAGATGGGGCAAAAAGGTTTATCCTTCTGCAACCTTGGCAATCAGGACTTTAAACTGCCAATGTCATATGTTAAAATATCAACAGCATATTATTGGACTGCTTAAACAGAAAATGATGTTGATTTCTGACTGTGTGAAAAAAAAAAGATTTACAGGATTTATTGCATTCTGCTGAACAGGTTGGGAAACATACTTTGCAATGTGGTTTTGATTCTTTAGAGGCCTCCTTCAGGGCTTCTGTTACTGGGTCTGTGCTTAGAAGGCATGCTTGGCTTAAGGAGCAATCTCTGCATGATCATGTTAAAGTGAAATTGTTGGATGCTCCTTTAAATCAGGACCACCTGTTTGGCAATAAGGCTGAAGAAGTTCTAAACAAGGTGAAAGCTAAAGCTAAATCTATGCAAACTGTAAAAGATTTCTTACAAGTGCAACCTCCAAGATTTAGTAGATACTGACCTACTAAGAATTGGTCCTTTCCAGCTCCTTCCAGATCCTCTCAAGCCAAACCCAGACACACCAAGAACACCAGGTTTCAGTCCCAGGGGACTCTCAGAACTAAGCAGTGGGGGGGCCTCCACTTCCATATCTGGAAATAAGACATCCCCCTATGGTAAACAGACTCAATGACTTTCCTTTAAAATTACCAAGCACTTACCTTTTAGCCGCCCCTTTTGGGGGGAAAGATTGCTCTTCATGCAAAAAACTGGGAGCTCATAACCCAGGACAAATGGGTTTTAAATATAGTGTCCCAGGGATGCAGATTTCATTTCCACACATTGCCAACACCAAATAGGAGGCCAGACCTGCCCCAAATCAGTGGGCAGAGGCTCAAAAACAAGTACTTTCCCTCTTAAACATGGGGGCTATTCAACCGGTACCAGAAGAGGGAAAGGGCCAAGGTTTCTATTCCAGGCTTTTCCTGGTACCCAGAAAAGACAAATCATGGTGTCCAATTCTGGACCTGTCTACTCTAAACACCTTTCTGGACACCAATTACTTCCAATGCTAGGCAAAGATGCCTGGTTGTAAACTCTAGATTTAAAAGAAGCATACCTGCACATCCCAGTGAGGGAATCTTGCAGAAGATACCTACGCTTCAAAGCAGGCTACTTGCATTGTCAGATCTCTGCATTGCCCTTTGGCTTGTCTACTGCGCCCAGGGTATTCACAAAGTGCCTGGCTCCAGTAATTGCATTTTGCAGGCAAAGAAATATTCAAATATACCCATACCTGGACGATTGTCTAATTCAGGCAGAAAACCAGGGCATACTTCTGAATCATCTGGCATTTGTAACAAAAGGTTCTAACTTGTCTGGGGTACACCATAAACGAAAATAAATCACAACTGGTACCCTCTTAACAGATTACATTCCTGGGTGCAAGCTTGAATACAATTACCCAGATGGCTTTCCTCATGCCAGAGAAGCAAATTCATTTGGTAACTTACTTCAAACAAGTGGGCACAAAAACCCTGCTATCTGCAAGACAAATACCGCAAGCCTTGTGGTTCATGGCCTCCTGCATTTTTCTAATTCCATATGCAAGACTACATATGAGGAAACTACAGTGGTACTTAAAAAGTCTTTGGAGTCAACATTGTCACAGCCTGGAACCAATGATCCCTATCATACCTTACCTATGCCTGGCGTTCCAATGGTGGGCAGAGGCCTGCCACCAAAACAAGGGTCTGCCATTCACACTACCCACTGCCGCCCAAACCCTAACAACAGATGCATCAGACTATGCATGGGAGGCTCACCTGGTAGGGAAGTGCATTCAGGCAAATGAAACCCAAATCAAATGCACCTACATGTCAATCAAAAAGAAATGTTAGCTTACAGAATGCTCTGACAGCCTCCAAAGACTGCATTCTTCCAGGACAACTAATGGCAAAGACAGACAACACCATGGTTATGTGGTACATAAATAAGCAGGGGGGTACACATTGCTACCCCCTCTGCAGACTAGCCATGGCATTGTGGAACACAGCCTTGAGCTACCAATTGCACCTACAAGCTCAATTCCTGCCAGGAAAATTGAATACACTGGCAGACGGACTAAGCAGAAATCTCCTGGACCCACATGAGTGAAAACTGGAAGCACGGATTTTAAACATATTAACAAGCAAATGGGGGAGCCCAGACATAGATCTATTTGCCTCCCCCCAGAACTACCAGTTGGACAAGTTTTGCACAAGGACTCCCCACAAAAAAGCCTGGAAAGTGGATGCCCTGTCCTTCAGCAGGAAAAACCTATAATTCTACGCCTTTCCACCACTGCTCTCCAAAGTTCTGCTAAAAGTCAAACAGGACAAACCAAGAATAGTTTTGATTGCTCCAGACTGGCCACGCCAACACTGGTACCCACTCCAACGCAGTGTGTCACAAATATCTCCATGTCACCTGCCTCAGACATCTTCCTTGCTGTCTCAGCAGGAGAACAAAATTCTGCACCCTCAGCCTCCAACATTGAACCTTGCAACCTGGCTAATCACTGAAATTCACCCATAGCATCCTTCAGCAAACCTGTAATGGATGTCATCTTAGAGGCGAGAAGACCTGGTACTAGAAAATCTTATGCTGACAAATGGAAAAGATTCTGTGCCTGGAAGCAGTCTTTAGGGTCTATATTAGATTAACGAAAGTTCATCTTAGCGAACACTCACATGAGCGAATATCCAGGTACTCAAAACTGCAATTTGGGGGGGGGGGCTGCGCCCCCCCCCTAAATATATATTCCAACTCTGAGATCGCACTACAGTGAGGAAAG
The DNA here is from genome assembly GCF_019279795.1 of Protopterus annectens. Classification (NCBI taxonomy): domain Eukaryota; kingdom Metazoa; phylum Chordata; order Ceratodontiformes; family Protopteridae; genus Protopterus; species Protopterus annectens. Next base: position 1,794,711,559 of record NC_056735.1, on the reverse strand, counting down.
GGCAAATATTCCCATCTTCACTGTACCACCATCTCGCAATTGCGGTTTCGAGTTCCGCAAAATTCGCTCATGTGAGCGTTCGCTAAGATGAACTTTCGTTCATCTAATATAGACCCAGTCTTTAGGGATGAGCACAGCAGTGCCCAATTTACCTCAGATTTTGCAATACTTAACTGAGATGCTTCACGAGGACCTGTCTTTTTCCTCTATTAAATTCCACGCTTCAGCTATTTCAGCTCACTATAACATAGAACCACCCCTCTTTTCTCATCCCCTGCTCAAGCAGCATCTCAGAGGGGCAAAGAACTTGAGACCACCCAGGAGAGCTCCTACCCCTGCCTGGGACCTTAACCTTGTTTTGGAGAAGCTCGCTCTACCTTCTTTCGAGCCATCTGCTACTGCAGACTCAAAATTCCTTTCTTGGAAAACGGCCTTCTTTTTAGCAATCACTTCAGCTAGAAGGATATCTGAATTACAGGCCCTTATGGCAGTGAAGCCTTTCATCATCTTTCATGCGGACAGGGTATCTCTGAGGACCCAATCCATCCTTCATGCCCAAGGTGGTTTCCAGTGTGGCTCTTAATCAGTCCATTCATTTGCCAACCTTCTTTCCCAATCCACAGAACAAAGGGGAACAGATTCTGCATTCCTTTGACGTCCACAGACAACTTAGATTCTACTTGGACAGAACTAAATTTCGAAGAAAATCTGAACAATTGCTAGTAGCATTTGCAGCTGGGGCAGAGGGGAAGGCTATTTCAAAAGAAGCCATTTCTAAATGGATAAGCCATCTCATTCATTTCTGCTATAAGCACCATGGAAAACCTATCCCCTAGGGGATCAGATCTCACTCCACCAGGGCTGCATCTACTTCTGCATCTTTTCTCAGAGGTGTTCCTACCAGGAATAATATTCTAGTAGCTGCTACCTGGAGTTCTGTACATACTTTCACCAAGCATTATCATTTACCAATTTTCTCTAAATCCAGAGCTGGCTTTGCCACTGCTGTCTTGCAGGGCCTTATAGCTGGTGCTAATGCTTTATAAATTCCTCCTCTCAACCATAACTTTGGTAATCTACCCAAATGTAATGACTGCAACAGTGAAACAAGAACAACATAGTACAGTTGTGTACACTTAACATAAATATAGATGTTCGAGTGTATTCACTGTTGCAGTCCTGGTTACCCCTCCCTCCAGCCCCCTGTTTTTTCTCTAACTATACCTCTACTTTCTTTTACTATGCTTAAAAGCCTTTTTGGTGTATTTGCTTTTGGTTGGAGGTATATTTTTGTGTTTTTAATTTTATTTGGGGGGCATCTGACATCTGGGGCAAGAAAAACTGATGTAATGACATTGGCTGCATGTTTTATACCCCTGACGTCATGGAAGAAGGGACAGCAACCGACGCATGACCCAAGACTTTATTAATCAGGCCGACTGAGGGCAACCTGCCAGCAGATTACCCAAATGTAATGATTGGAACAGTGAATACACTTGAACATCTACATTTATGGTAAGTGTACACAACTGTACTTTCTTATGCCTCACGAGTAGTCCCTCAAACAGTAAAATTGCAAACAGAATTTTTCGCAAATGGGGCCAGCCTTGCTGTGACCTCTTTGCCACATCCATCAACTCCAAATGCATTAGCTACTTTGCTCAACTCCCCCCCCCCCGGGAATCACCCAGGGATGCACTTGTTCACAATTGTCCCCCGCGACTTAGTTATGCATTTCCCCATTCCCATTAATACCCAAAGTTCTCCGGAAAGCCAGGTTGTTGAGTTCCAAGATGATTCTCATTGCTCTTTACTGGCTTTGTCAGATTTGGGTCCCCTTTCTATGGCCCCATCTTCTGGAGGAGCCTTTGATCCTGGACCCAGTGCTGGATCTTCTGACTCATTGGTCAGGAATGCTCCACCCATCTCTTCAGAGCCTCCATCTGATGGCTTGGTTACTCCACTTCCCATCTTAGCTAGGCTCCACATTCTGGTTTCATTGCACAAGAATACAACTAGAAAACTTTATGCAAGTAAATGCAAGAGGTTTTCTTACTGGGCTGACAAGAACCATATAGTCCCTTTTACAGCCCCTATGTCAGCGATTTTGGAATTTTTAACAGAAACCTTTAATCATGGTGCAGTGGCAGCCACGGTACAGGTAGCTGCTATATCAAACTATCACGTAGGAGACCTGGGGTCTAACACACTCCCACAGATTATGCAAAGCCTTTCTGAGGGGTACATTCCTTTTAAGACCTCCCATAAGGGAACCACCTCCTCCTTGGGATCTAAATTTGGTGCTATCCTCCTTAATTCTTCCTCCATTCGAGCCAGCCTCCTCTTGCCCACTAAAGTTCTTATTTTAGAAAACTGTCTTTTTGATAGCCATTACTTCCGCTAGGAGGGTTTCAGAACTGCAAGCTCTGTCTGTTCGTCTCCCCTATCTAATTTTCCACAATGACAGTGTCTCTCTCAGGACAAATCCTTCCTTTCTGCCAAAAGTTTGTTCTGAGGCCAATTTAAATCAGTCTATTGAGCTACCGCTGTTTTTCCCCCAATTATGGCAACAAGGTAGAATATGAGCTTCACCATTTGGATGTACATAGGCAGCTACGTCTCTAATTGCATAGGACAAAGGACTACAGAAAATCTGACCAACTGTTTGTTCCAGTCTCAGAAAGCAGAAAAGGAACTTCACTTTCAAAGGTGACCCTATCAAAATGGCTTAGACACCATTACTTATGTCTATAACTCTCAGAATGAAGAGCTCCTTGCAAAATTTAGAGGGCATTCAACTAGAGCAATGTTGTCTTTCACTGCCTTTCAAGCCTGGCTCCCTTTGAATTCAATTTGTGCTGCAGCCACATTGGTCAACTCCCATACCTTTATCACTCATTACAAAGTAGATGTGGCCTCCCGGAACAGGGCATCCTTTGGTTCCACTGTTCTGCAGAGTTATTCCTTTGAGCCACCCGAGTAAGAAGGTGCTAGGGTCACTGTCCCAACCATCAAGAATGAAGGCAAAATAGGACAACATAACATAAAGAAGTTATGTACTCACCATAACGTTCCATGTTTGTTGTCCATAATCTCGCCTTCATTCTTGCATCCCACCCTCCTTCCTGGAGGATCGAGAGGACCTTTTCTAAAATTGGCTACAAGTTCCTGATTCCCTTCATGGCTTGGGAATTATGGGCAGAGGATCTGCTGTAGTAGTTGTATTGGATTGCATAGTCTAGTGATTAGTTATATCAAACGCGATCTGGGTAACAGTCTCTAGGCATCTTGGGATAGTATATAGCCTCAAGCCAGTGATAGCTCTCGAGCTTTAGTATACGGCCGAGTCGGAACCGATGCTCTGTTCCGAACCCAGCCATCAAGAATGAAGGTGAGATTATGGACAACAAACATGGAACGTTATGGTGAGTACATAACTTTTGTATGTTATGTTATATTCTTAAGTGTTTACAATTATATATATTTTAAGTATACTTGTAGCATCATTATTGTTATTACTATTATTTGACAACTGTTCTATATTTATATATTGAAAGTTGAAGTAGGTTAGTATGTTTGTAGATTAGGTTTATTTGTTTATTGTATTTAATGTATTTATTTCATTACTGAATATATGTATTCATTGTGGTAATCAGTAGATAATTTTGAAGGGGAATTTTTTATATTTAGATGTCCTTTCTGGTTCTGTAGGGATTTGGCAGGATTTTTAAACTATTTTAAATGTATTTGGTATATGTTAAAGTTGTCTGAAGTTTAACGGTGTTTAAACGAAAGCATTAACCTATTGTTATAATAAACGAGCTACGGTACATTAAGCATCCATTTGCCTGCACCGTTTTTTGTTTTTGCTTTTTAATAGTTTGTTGGTTTGTCTATTTTATTTCTAAACTGTTTTCAAGCCAAAACTTTGTGAGATAAGTGGCTATAACATTAATTCAGAAATTAGCAGTTTTTCTCAGGCTTTGAGTGAATAACACTTGCGAAAATTATGTTGCATGATTTAAAGTTGTGTTTTGTAGTCATTTTAATTTGCAATATGTCATCTTATCAGCTCTTTAAAATGTCAAGAGTACAGCATTACCAATATTAAGTGTAAGTGGTTTGAGTAGTTTGCGTTTATGCCATTCATTATTGGGTTATATGCTTTAGTCCTCTTCAGTCTCGCAAAGGAGCAAGTGCCTTTCCCAGCATTCTCACAAAGGAGCAAGTGCCTATCCCAGCATTTAGTGGCTGCAAGGTATGTAGCTAATTCCGAAAAGTGCCAGTCTTTTGCAGGCTACACGAGCACACACACACACACACACACACACACACACACACACACACACACACACACACACACACACACGTGTTCACAGCATGTATACTTAGAAGCAATTTGGAAGATTGCCAGTTAACCTGCAACACTTGTTAGGAATGTAGAAATAAATTGAACCTGCCAAAAAACCCAAAGAAAACACATTCAGACTACTTGACAAAAGGACACCCCATGCAGGAGCTAAACTAGAAAACCAAGAGCTTTGAGGCAGCAATTCTAAGTGCTGCACCACTTTGCTGTCCATGTAGCTTGGATGGAATTACTGCCCTGTGTTGCATAGGAAGGCCAGTAGTATAGTCAGCTTAGAAAAAAATCAGAAAAGGGAAGTGGCATGGACAATGAAAAATTGCACCATTGAGTATCATCTGATAGTTTTCACTACTTTTCTTCAGGGTTCCTGTGTCTGTTACCTAACTAGTGCCATTGTAGATAGTAGGCAGTGTTTAACTGGTGTTTTTAAAATGTTTTATTTTAGCCTATTCTACAGATTGTTTTATCTGGCGTTGGTTTATCTTGGTGAATATGTATTTCGTTACAAATTAATGCAGTTGTCATGCACATAGAGCTGTGTGCTGAGTTCATATATAAACTGAGTGTTACCATTATGTCTGCTATACTTTCTATATTAGTTATTCTAAACAAGTGTATGTCTGGGTTTCCAGAGATTTCGGCCATTTATGGGCCTGCTCGCTTCCTCTTTTTATTTTCTGCCAGGTTTACACTATCTTTGAGGAATGCACGTAGCACCTAGCCACCACTACAGAGCACCTTGTAACAGCTTGTGTTTTTATCCATTTTTTCAGTACACCATATTTACTTCTTTGGGGCCTGCTTTCCTACTTCTACATGAGTGGAGCTGTCTCTCTATGGTACTCCGTCTTTGTACTGTAGCCATCTTTCCAACCAACTTTGGTATGTTCTAAATTGAAGAACTCCACATTTTAGTTAGATATCTCACTTGTGGGCCATCCTGTGCAGCCTGAATGGTACTATACCTTGTACTTCTCTTTTAGTATTTCTCTGCATTATATATGGAATTGGTGGATGTCATTGTAATAAGACTCAAAGAAGTCTTATGTGTAACATTTAAATAATGCCATGTGTTATGTTTAGCACATTGTCTGTAATTCTTTGCAAGGAGTCTGGGTAGATGGATAAAATCAAATAATTTCTTATTTTGAAAGCTGTAAATCTCCGACAGTTGAAGTATTCATCAACCTGACTGTATTGGGAAATGCTCTACTACTGCTGTTGCAGAGATCCAGTAAAAAAAACATACTTAGCACTCAAGGAGTCTAAGACACCATTAGAGGAGTATAAGCCAAACTTTCAAATTGCTCCAAACCACAGGTTATGTGATTTACTCAATGCCACATGATACAAAATGATTGCTGAGTAAGTCAAATGCTGTACCACACAAAGCCGGCTGCTTGTACTTCATAAAAACACAGAACAAAATATGAGAAAAAAATCAGAGTCATTCTGTAAAACACTGGACAGTTGAGAGGTGTACTTACCCCAGTAGTACAGTCAGTCATACTATAGGCAGTCATACCTCTGAACTGCCATTCCTCTACATAATGTCCTACTTTTTCCCCCTCTCTCTTTCATTAAAACATTTTTTTCTGGAAAATCATTAAGGATTTGTCAGTCATTTAATGCCAAAGATTCAATTTCACAGACATGCAAAGAAAGTCAAAAAAAAAGATACAAAAACCATGATGGAGATGCTATTTCTCTATTGCTTATCTTGTACTGGACTGATTTACTCTGCAAGCATGGGGACTCAAGTCCCATACCCATTTGTGGTATGTCAGTATAACAGGGTAAGGCAGAAGAAGACTGAAGTGTCCTTGTACAAAGACATTTAAGAAAAGTAAGCAATTTCCTTCTTAAATAATGTTATTGTGTAATAGCAGTAATTAACGCCTGTGTGTGGGTATGTTAGAATTTATCCACGGTTGGCTTTTAGTCACTCTGGCTTCATCTTCAGGTCAAGCTATACCAACCATGGGTAAATCCTGCTATGGCCACACACAGTTGTGTAATATTGCTTTAGATATTTACCTATTTTGGCTTAATGTAATTTAATGCCCACCACACAGTAAAGTTGACTACCGCTTTCGTAGTCCATTCACCAAGGGCAACCTGGTTAAGGTGTTTGATTTGAGGGATTGAAACTGAAAATTTCAGTTGCCCTTATCTGGGATTAAACTCTTATTAGAAGCCTTACCAAAAGCTTCATGTTTATGTAGTAAGAAGTTTGTTGAGTGTGCATAGTCCTTTGCTTTGGTTATTTATGTACATATGGGAAGTAATGAGATTCGGGCATTGCTACAGATGATAGGTATATGCAAGTGGTGCAGTACAAAGGCCTTTCTGAACACACTTCAGGTTTCTTTAGTTAATACTGGTAAGGAAGTTGGTCTTGGAGAAAGCATGCAAACCCTTGAGCATCTACACAGTGTAGACAAAAATAGCAATGCCATTCATCTACCGTTTTGTGGCTGTGACAACCCTTGAGCATCAAAGGGCTCTACATGATTTATGCAGATTTCCACCTGTAAGGATTCCAAGAGATCCGACCATTGGGGTAGTTGTGATAATACCTCATGCAGATGTGCTACTTCCTCTGACCACACGCATATTTATCTGTAACCCAGGGGCCATTGCAGCAGTCCCTTTCTTTTATCATGTGATATCTTGACTCTGAGGAAAAACAAATGCTTCCCAGGAACTCTTGAGTCATTGAATGCTTGCTACCATTCACTTCAGTCAAGGCAAAGCATTGTCGTCACCCAAGGTAAAGAAGCATTACCCACTGTGGTTATCCACCAGTACATGTAACTTAAAGAATCTGGCATACCAGCTTGAGTACAGCAGGGAAAATGTATATTCCTGGGCCGCACCTCTTTGGCAGATAAGTTAAAATTCTTAGTAGCAGACTGTGTGGAAGAATAAGGCCAATGCACTGCATCCGTTGACCAGCTGTAACAAATCAAAATTCCTGCAAGCTCAGGAATGATGCCAAGTGAGTTTAAAAAGGTAAGCAAACCGTAAATAGCTATTTTTAGTCAAAGCTAGGAGACCAGCAGCCAGAGAAAAAGGCAACAAGATAAAAGTAAACACAACTTTTTTTTTTGTAGCCTGCTAACTAGCAATCTTGAACTTTCTTCCAGCTCACTCCCAACATTGTCTGTAGGAAGTGGTCTTGAGTGTGGTTTTGCATTCAACTAGTAGACGTTTTTGCTCAGTCTGGACTAGACCTTGGGTGAGATGCTCCTGTCAGTGAAGCGAGTTAGTATTCTGTTACTGACTGTATGAGGAGGTACCATGGGGACTACCATGGGGTCTAGGTATGGACAGCTGTGTACCATGGAGAGATGAAGCATTGATTAGGAACCATTCAGTATGAGCTTTAATTAGTAGTTCAGACTGTTGAAGAGACAGGCAGGAGAGGATGGAAATAAGCAGCCTACCCCAGCTAATCTAATCTAGGTAGGAGGGAATGGTAGATGTTCAGCGTTAGATCACTGTTGGCAGTCGTCTAAGCTATTTCTGTTGTATCCTGCCAGGGATATATCCACCAACCAGTTTTCAAAGCTTCAGAGCATCTTCCATGTGCTGCAACTGCTGGGGGCTTGAGCAGAGCCATATAAAAGGAGAAGTTTGGGCACCAAAAAATTCAGAGCTGTTCTGCTACTAGTGTGTGCTCTCTCTGCAGGATTCATGGAATTAATGTTTCAAGGCTAAGCAGATAAGTACCCTGCTAGTGAAGACCTTCAATAATTTAACTCGGAGGAATTTTTTTCTGTGAATTTATTTTATGCCAGGCAAATTATATGTATGGACTTTTTTTTTATAACGTCAAACTCCTTGGAGGTTTACTGACTACCACAAGCTTCACTACCCATGTTTCAGGCCTCTTTTTCAGCTAAACCATGGATCGTTTACTGGCCTCCTCTTTCTCCCTTTTGCAAGAAGAAAATTTCTTCGAAGTCTTAATGTGTCAAACTGGCTATCGCACTTCTCTTCAGAAGAGCTGTCTTTCTCAGACTGTAAATAAAATTAAAGTGATATTTCAGTGGAAACAGAATTAAATCACCATCCTCTGTTGCACCTGGATTTTTCGAAGCTTGTAGTCCCTCATGTTTTGTCAGCTTTGGATGTTTTCTTAAAAGCTTGCAGCATCCTGGATAGTCAACCTCCTGCTCCTAAAAAGTGTACTAGGTTGTAGAAAATACCTCCCTCATAAATATCTGTTTACTAATCTTAATGAAATAACTGCGGGGTCTGCTTTATCTAAAACATTTGCTTTTAAGCAGCTTGTAAATGCTAACCCCATGACCTCTGACAAGTGTGAAAAAGGCTTTTTGATCCATTTGGGAAGACTGTTCTTCTGCTACTTTACGTTACATAATTCTGAATTAGTATGTTGTTTCCTTTCTGGTGTCTTTTGAGAATAAGAAACTTGACTGCAAACCTTCTCTTTTCAGAGGTTAAAACCTCAATTCCTTAATTGTATCTACTTGTTTTGTAAACAAGTAGCCAAAAATATGTTGATGCTGTACCCAGAGCTGCTGCTGGATCACTTGTGAAAATGCTTGGTTAAATTCTCAGAACTTGGCAGAAGATTTTAAAAGTGATATTTTAAATTCTCCCCTAGACAGCTTTCTCCCCAAGACAAGTTTCTTCTGTTTGGTGGTGCTTCTGCTGAGGTACCTTAAAAGATTTGATGAAAGAGGAAAATTGATTCCGGGGGTGACCAGAAATTTCCCAACCCTCCATTTCTAATTCAAAACCCTTTTCAAAAAGCAATTTTAAGCAGCAAGGTGCTAACAAACCATGTTAAAAAGCAATGAGTATTATCTACAAAGAAAGGACAGTCCAAAATGTAAGTGTAATTACTTGCCTATTCTAGCCTCCCTCCCACCCTGGCAGTCTATCCCTCGGTCCAGGCCTTCATCATCCCCAGTAATATCCGATTATCTCAAACAAATGGGTACTAATAATTATCCTGCAAGTGTTTACAGATGGCATTAGGAGTCTTTCCCTCCTTTTCAGGGGATTCGTCCTCATTCTGTAAATCCGACATCAGTGTTTCCTACAGTCATGGATTACCTGTCTCACAAAGTCGTAGAATTAGTACCTTCTGTTCTAATAGGCAAAGGTTTTTATTCAAGGAACGTTCTGGTGCCAAAAGAAAGAGGAAACACTGAGACCAGACTTTTTTTCCCTTAATGTAACATTAAGGTCCCAAAGTTCAAATTGCTATCCCTTCAAACCTGGTTACATTTCACACCCACTCCCCCAGTTTCTTGGCAACATTAGACTTAAAAGATGCTTACAATTGCATTCCTGTTGGCAAAGAATACAGGCATATTTTCTTTTCTGTATCTGGCACACATAATCAGTTCTCTTATCCTTTGGTTTATCTGCTGCACATAGAGTATTTACAAAGTAAATGGCTCTACTAATTGCTTACTGTAGACTTCAAAAAAATACACCTTTCCATATTTGAACGGTTGTCTAGTATTTGTGGACTCTCTCTTCCAATTTGTCCAGATTCCCTGAGATATATTGAGAAACTCCTCATAGGGTTCAACCATCTCACTGAATAGTTTTTCTGGGATGTTTTTGGGTACTTCCTTAGGAAGGGAATATCTTCCTCAGGACAAAGTAGAACTGTACAGAGAAAACCTCTGACCTTTCCAGCCAGTTTCTGAGACCTGCCAGGGATTTTCTCTGGACAGTACTAAACAAGCCACACACAGGCATAAAGCTACGTACTTCAGCTCAAACCAAGTCACACTTTTCCTTCATTTCTCAAAACCGTTCTAGTGTGACACAAATATCTCTCTTGTAGAAATCTACCTAAAAAGCTCTCCTCCTCTCTTTTCTCGACTACTTTCCTTGCTCAACTGGAAGTCTCTTGCCTGCTGATTTTTCACAAAGAATTTCCCAGCCTTCCCATGTAGGAGCGCATTGCCCTCTTCCACACATTCACCCAAATCCCCCAGAATGCCTTTCACCCTTCTCCAGAACTGGAAACAAACAAATTACACCTCTATTAGAAAATATTTCTCTAGGCTCTCCTGGTCCTGAATAACATCTGTCTTTATTTTTTTTGTACCACTGTGCAGATTTAATATTCACCCTACTAAAACACATATGCAGCCTTAGCCTTGCAAACAGTGCAATACCCCTTTCTAGAAATCTGCCTTTTCATACCTGTACTAAAAGATCACAAATCCTCCTCAGCCTGCCAATTCAGTCCAGTCTCGGTACTTTCTGCTGTTTAAAATCACTGAAAACATCATTTACAACCAACTCATCACTTACCTTGACGCACACCACTCACTGCTTCATAAGCAGCAAGGCTTTTGGGCAGAAAGAAGTACCACAACTTCTCTCTGGACACTCATTGATGTCCTCACTAACTTGGGTAAAGATAACCTCACTGGGGCTGTATTTATTGACCATAACCAGGCCTTTAACCTGGTTTACGACTCAGTCCTGTTATCCTACTTAAAAGGTATCCATGTAAGCTTGTCATCTACTCAGTAGTTCAGATATTTCTAGACTGACCAAATTTTCAAAATTAAAATTGTGCTTGCTTGATCAGATACAGTTCTTTCAAGGAGTTCCTCTGGGAGCAGTCCTTGCACCAATATCGTTCGTTTTTGTGAATAAACTGCCTCATCTACAGCTCCTCCTTTATGCTGATCCTGTGGTTATCTGTAGATCTAGCCCTTCTCACAGTATCCAAAATCAACTTTAAGCAGACCTTCTACAACTAAACAATTGGTTTTGTTCTAAAACACTACTCAACCCTTTAAAAAAACATAAGTCCATGCTGTTTGGCACAACAAAAGGATCCACTAAAGCCACCCTCCCTCTGTCTATATCAAAAACCTAGACAATAACCTAATGCATCCACCACATAATTTAGATATCTTGGAATTTGAACGGTCTCTCTTCTTCCAAGACAATATTCAGAAAGTCAGATTCAAAGTCATCTACCTCCATGTCTGGGTCAAAAAGTCCAATTTCCTCTTGTAATTTGCTTGACCAACTTTGGGTAAAGGTGTGCTGCTAACACAACTAGAATATGGCCAACCCCTATTTGCCACTGCCTTACAAAGAAAAATCACTATCACATTAGTCTTTCTAATAGTCTGTCATTTCACTACAAATCCTCTTGGCATGAATAATCACTGCATCTTCTTGGAAAAAGCATATTGGCTATTGATTCAATGTAGAGCCAGCCACCTCCTTGGCTCCCTTCTCTTCAGATTCCTATGCCAGGAGACAACATCCTTCCTAAATGTGAGACTAGCTACATGCAACCCATACTACAACCCAAGATGCCAATGCATTAATGGCCCTACTCTCAACTCCATCCACTAAACTTCATTCTGTGGACAACAGCTTCACTCTTCTTGGCTCTGAATTGTGGCAGTCTTTGTCACCTGTTGTAGATACTGTAAACAGTCCAGATGTTAGTTCAAACAATAAATGAACAATATTAAGTGTACATGTTAGAACACAGGCCATGTCGCTTAACTCCATGGTTGCAATATTACGTTCTTAAACTTTGGCTGCTTAATTTCTTAATCTCTGCAATATATAAACTCATATCCACTGCTTCCTTATCAACTCTGTCTATTCCCCACTATCATGCCTGTCAACCTCTTAGTGCAAGAAATGTGGAAGAAGCCCAACATTTATTTAAATTTATTGACATTTGATTACCAGAAAAGTCCAACTTGGTAAGAGCCTATTATCTGCAGAGGTTTGGGCAGGAAAGCTCCAAAATAGAGCTTAATGGTAGGGCAAAGACCCCAAAATAGGAATGGATTTTAAATATTGCTCTTATAAACTCAGAGTTGATAGAATAACATGATTTGTGTTATGTATTTTCTGAAGGATATGAAGTCTAAAACTCAAATATATGTCATTATTTGGTTATTTAGTGACTTCAATTCTTGGTGATTTGCTAGAAAACCGCAAATTTTATGAGGAATAAACCAAAAATATGAGGCAAAAATCTGGACTGTTGAGAGATGTGCCTGCTATCCTCTTCTGTTAATAGCTCTTGTATTGCCACTGTTTGTATTCTACAGTTTATACTCTCTTCACTGCTAAAATTTTTTTCCATACTTGTATATACCATATCCGTTCTTTTCGACGAACCATAATTTCTTCACTTAAAAACACCTGTAATATATATATTATGTACTCTTAAGCATACAGTTTTTTAAACCATCTTGTAAATATGCATATTTTTATATCTATACTGTGTAACCTTTTGTGTAATTTAGTTTTACCTTTAATTGTACTGTACTCTTACTATGTATGTAATCTGGGCTGAGCCTACAAATGGTCAAGTTTGATCAGCGCTCTAAGCTTGTAAACAGAATTAAGTAACCAAATAACTAATTTTGGGTTTCATGGAGCCTGACTGTCATGATTCCTTTGGCCATACATCAAATGAGAAAAATTCAGTGGTACCTCAGGTCATTCTAGTCTCAGCATAGACTCCCTTTATCTTATCAAATTCCAATCCTGATGTTTGTGAGAAGGAAGTTACTGTGGTTGGTAGTCCATTTGTCTGTCAACCCCAGGTCTCCCCTTCTCCTTTCTAACTTCTGTACAGTGTGTCACAACAGATGCTGCAGTCTTTGCTTCAGGGACAGTGTCAAAAGGGTAAACGTGCAGGGTTTGTTGAACGAGCAGTACAGACAAAACCACATAAATATCAAAGATAATGGCAGTAATAAATTCTTTAAAGGCCTTAAATCATCTGTGGTCCCCAGGACCTCCGCAAGTAATCAAAGACCGTGATAGCCTGGGAGAAAGCAACTATGGACAGTTTGTCGGCACAGGTGTCATAGTCAGGCAGAGTAAAACATTATAGCAGACAAGCTGAGTAAGACCAGGACAGACTTGGAAACTGCACCCAATTATATTCCGGGTATTGATCTAGGTGTGGGAAACGTCTCAAATAGATCAGTTTGCCCCTTTACAAAACAGACAGTTACAGAAATTATGCTCTAGGATTCCTTGTAAACAGACCTGGAAGATAAATGTCTTCCCCTTCTTATGGACAGGAATGTTCTGTTTTTACAACCTTTCTACTGGTATCCAGGATTCTTCAAAAGATCCAGAAGGTCTGTCCAAATATAGTGGTTATAACTCCCTTTTGGCCTAGGGTAACAGTGGTTCTCCCTTCTTTTGGAAATGGCCAAGGGCAATTACCACAGGCTTTTCCCACACAGTGGATTTGCTTACAGAAGACGGGTTGTTTTGATGTACCCCAACCTGCAAACACATCAGTTGACTGCCTGGATGATTACTTTAATATGTTTGACACCTATTCTCTGGGGATGTGCAGCAGGCACCAAAAAGGCTTAAAAACGTGTTTATTTGGCTTAGAGGATTAAAAAGCTATTAAGCTATTTCCTGTGGTGCAACGTTTGATTCCATCAGCCTCCATTGTCTGTGCATCTCTGAGCAAGTCACTTGTACAGCGAGAGAGCGGTGTGTGGTTGTGAAAAAGGTCCATGGAGATGAGTGCTGTACCCCAGAAATCAAATAAATAAAGTTAAAATAAAATAAAAAAATATATATAATATATACATATATATATATATATATATATATATATATATGTATGTATGTATGTATATATGTGTGTAATATACACAAGTGGAAAAAATATTCTAGTTTGTGCCATGCTGAGAATCAGAACCCTTTTAGGGCAGTTTGCCTGTAGTTCTCATGTTATTTCTTTCTGCTATTCCCACCATAACAAGGCACTTTTACGCAGGGTCAAGGCTCTGTCTACCACAGCTTTGGCTTCTATGACTTTTTTGGAAAGGTATTATAGAGGCAGGAACTTGGTCCTTTGTACATACTTTTAGAAAGCATTACAAACTGGACTGCTTTTCAAGGCCCAGAATGAGCTTCACTTGAATTCCTTCCTTTTCCCTAACATGTTACTAGCATTTGGATAGATTGTCTTGGCTTGGGATACTGCAACAGTGATTTAATGTTGAGTATAGTACAGTTTTGTAAATAAATTTACATTAACAGCAGATATTTTAATAGATCACTGTTACAATAGTTATAGCCTCTCTCCATTCCCTTTTTTTTAATGTATTACCAGGGTGTTTATATACATAACCTTGTGTCTAAATGTTCATATCCAGGGTGTGGTTGTATGTACCCTTGTGTATGTAGTTACATATGTGTCCGGTTTACCTTTCCGAGCATTATTCTTTTCAGCACTATAGCCTCACATCTGGGGGCAAGAAAGCTCTGAAGCTTTTGGTGCCAGTACTGGTTCTTTTATGTGACTTTGCTCAAGCACCCAGCAGTTAGGGCACATGGAAATTGCCCTGAAGCTTTGATAGCCGGATGGTGGTCATATCCTTGACAAGAATGTAATCCAAATAACATAGGTTACTGCAGTAGTGCTATATTAGAACATCTGTTATGGTATGTTTTACACAACTGTGCTTTCCAGTTGTCTGGTCACCTGTAAGTAAGCAGAGGCTTGTGAGGCATCGACTCTACCAAAACTATATGGGATTGGTACTGCCAAGCTGGCAAAAGTAACACAATGTGCAATAGCATCCATGTGTATGGGTGGAGGAGGCCCTTCGCAGGTGTGGGATGTCATACCTACCACCAGGGATTAGACTAGTAACTAACTAGAAACACTGTCATGAGTGGAATGCCAGTGAGGCCACAAATAACCTCGACGGCTGCGTGGATGGCAGCCCCTTGGCTTAGTCCTGCCTTTCTCTGTAGGTTCCTCAGAAACGAGAATGGAGGCTGAAAGGGAAGGCTTGATGGTCAGCAGACAGATAGAGAAAAATAGCATAGAGCAAAATGTTTCAGAAGAAATGGTGCCTAGTGAGGAAGCCACTCTGGCATTAATCAATTTAGAAGCATATTCTATGCCCTTGTTTTATTTTTAATGTAATACCAGGATGTTGACATACCCTTGTGTATGGTCCCCACTCGCTTGTCTGTACATGAAAGCATCCCGATAGTTTAATTTGAGCCAGCATCTTGACAATGTGAAGGGCCCTGATGCTGATCTAAAAAGTAGTAAAAATGTTGTGGAGATATCATAAGCTGCCTTCCAAAGAATTCAATTTCATGTCTTAGTTCATAATGACAAATGCATTCATTTACTTAAGAGGGAAATGAATGGAGAAAGGTCTGGAACTTTTACTGAAAGTGAAGCTTCATGCTGATGTTAAGATTAGGACATGTTTAGTTGTCCTGCACTTTATTTTCTAGCTTGTTTAGCAAACTTGCCAGCAGTAACCTTTTTTAACTGACATGAGTGAGGAATTGATGCAGTCATGGTCCCTTTTGCATCAGTAACAGTAACACTTTTGGTAGTAGAGCAATTCATTACTAATTCAAGCCGTGCATAATCCCAGAATAGGCAACTTGGTGACAAATTTTCAGCCTAGTGCTCGAAACTTTAAGTGGGAAATCAAGGGCGATATTCTGCAGGAAATCACCCTTACGGGTGTTCCTGAAATTAACCTTTGTTTAATCAGAGGACTTGCCATTCTTCCTGCAGCTTACCTTCAAGAGCCAAGTGGGAAAGGAGGAAGGTTGGGGGCTACAGTGAGGCTTGTTCTCGTCTTGCACAGTATTTTTTTATCCAGTTGATGTTTTGCAAAGTCATTGAATTTGCTTGAATTTTTGTGATTCAATAATTTGACTGGCTGACATAGGATACATTCTTGTACATACCTCAGAGAGACGAGGACGTCTCTACAGTACCTTTTTTATTTTTGACAAAGACTGTACACAGTGGCAGGGGTATGAAGCCAGGACTAATACCAGACTAAATGAAAAACAATTGTGACAATGCCAGGCTGAGTGGATCAGAATGTAGTCTTGTTTTTGGTTCCCTTCCTCCCTTGTTTGTCTGGAGTATGTTGTCTTATTCTAGCTCCTTGCTACAGTTAAAAAGAGAAACAACTAAGCACATTTAGGCAGCCACAGTGTCAGCCATGGCAACTTAAATTAATGCTTTTTACTATACTTCTGCTGATCCTCAACTCTTTGGAGGTGCTGATTGCACACCCATAACAGCTTTCACCTGGGACAGCTATACTTTCTCCCCAGAATTTGCATATTCTGGAACAAAAATGTGTATGAGCTCTGTTGGATTTTAAAACATCTCTGACAACACTGAGATAAAAACTGAAGTTAGTGTGTTAGAAGTATTGAAAATAAATGAACAGAAGATTGCATTTAAGCTAGACTTATGTACGAAGTATAATAAATGGTCTGAAAATAGTTTTAAAACCATGATTTTTAAAATACTGAATAGAAAAGTCTGCATATTAACCCATTTTAGCCACTTGGTGGCACCATTAGTTCAGAATATGGGTATTAAAAGTGCATATTTTTTTATATCGTAGTACTTCAGTTTAGTTCTAATATTTTGCTGTATAGTTTGTCAGAGGTTAGGAATAGGGAGACCTTATGTATGTAATCTGGGTTTAGTTCTAATATTTTGCTGTATAGTTTGTCAGAGGTTTGGAATGGGAGACCTTATGTGTTAAGTAAAAGCAAGGACTGCTTGTGTACAGAAAAGGTTGTAGAGATATTTTGAATACTGTGCATGTAAACAGCAAGGTTGTGTTGCACAATTGATTTATTTACAAGCTTAAGAAGTTTTGCTTAAGTGTGTGTGGGTGTTTATATATATATATATATATATATATATATATATATATGTGTGTGTATGTATGTGTATATATATATATATATATATATATATATATATATATATATATATATATAGAGAGAGAGAGAGAGAGAGGTGTGTGTATGTATGGTTGTATGTGTAAATATAAATATCTTATGCAATTATTTGTTATTGTCCGCTATATTTTTTATAACTGAATGTGTAATTATCTTGTGTGTAATATGTTAGCAATTGTTCTGGAGAGTTTCTCCCTGGGCCTCCGCTGAAAACGGACAGCTCTGTCCAGTCGGACCTCCCCGGTAAACCAATGTAAAATAAATATGTATGTGATGTGTGTGTGTATATGTATATATATATATGTATGTATATATATATATATATATATATGTATATATATATATGTATATAAAACTTAATAATGTGGCAGTGGCACCTATTCAAAGGAAAATACCTGTAGCTCTTGGGCATCAAATATAATGTGAGCTACAGTAAATGTAAAGATTAGGTGTCATTAAGGAATTGGTAAGAGCCAGCCGGATGGGTTAGTTGTAAGCAAATAGTGTTCACTTTGTCATGAATGTGTTTATCTTTATGCTTTGCTGCTGGGTTAGTCCCACCAGGCTAGTAGCCTTCTTTCAGGGCTGATCTAAGGTGTCATTTATACTACTTAGGGAAATTCACCTAGGGCTTCAAGAGAACTTCCTCATCTCTGTTCGATAAGTGCTGTGGAATCTTTTACATCCACCTGAACTACCAACTCAGGCAGATGGGGGCTGAATTTAACCTCTCACCTAAAGGACAGCACAGTCTGGAGTGCAGCACCCCCTTCATGTTGTATTGCAATGT
>NC_056735.1:1794581123-1794686123 GCF_019279795.1 Protopterus annectens | reverse complement strand
GTTTTTGAACCCTTTGCAGCAGCTCTGGGTCTAAAAGGTGGATCTTTAATATTCTTGTGTACCTTAGGTATACCAAACACATTAGGAATGACAGGATTATCTTGCTTTAGAAAATGGAAAGTTTTTTCATCAGTTCTGTTTTCTACTAAGTATTCCTCTAGCAGGGAGTCAATTCTACCATAAGCTATATTAATCTCACTTAGTGTAAGTGTCATTGTCCAATAATATAGTAGTAATAGCATTATTGTACTCCTCTGTACTGTACATAACCACGCCCCCGCCTTTGTCAGGTTTCATTATGCGTATATCAGATCTATTTTTTTAAGTCCTTTAACAGTTGCTTTTCCGCAGGATCTAAATTAAATATAGAATCTTTCTTACTCAACTGAAATATTTCATGTACTTCCTCTGTAACGCATTTCTCAAACATGGTTAGTACGGGTTGAAGAGGTGGATTAATGACACTGCTCCTAATTAACCCTGCATCAAGACTGTTCTCCACTACACTAGAGTTCAAGTACATCCCAAGGTTAAGTTTCTTAAGGTATAACTAAGTCCACTAAATAGTTAGCTAAATCACCTTGACTGGTAGGTACAAACTTAAAACCTTTGGAGAGCAAATAAGTGTTCCTTCTTTAATTGCAAAGGTGTGTAGTTAAATATTTTAATTCCCTCAGACTCTGTAACTATTCCATCCGTATCTATCACTGGTGTAGTTTTGTTTTCTTTCCTACTCTCCTCCAACCTTGGTTCTCTCTCTGTGTTGTATACTGATGATGTTGCCCCGAATCCATGTTTTGTCAGGTCTTGCTTGCTGAACCTCTCTTACTGAACATCCAGCCAGTAAACAAAAGCTTTAGTCACTGCAAGGTATATGAGACATCTGACATTGGTCTCTGCTACCAGTCAAAAGTGAACTCTTCCTGCCATCTCTGCTGTTGGATCTGCCCAGGTTCATGTCATCCAGGATTTGTCAGGCCTTTGTCCCAAAGAGACTTCTTAGCCATCTGCACACCCTTTATGTCAGTCTAGAGAACCAGCGCCTCAAATGTCTCGCTCTTGAGATGGAAGGGCTGGGCCATCTGGCAATACCATTGAGCCACAGAACAAGAAGGCTCTTCCCCCTGTGAACGAGGTACACCTGGAGGAACGTGCAGATCCAGCCAACTCTGGTATAGCAGGTACTGTTCCGGAGGCCACAAAACCAAGGGCCGAAAGCACGTCCATTGAGATATCACAGGTGTCTGATGCCTATGAAGAGGGGAACCTTGGCTCGCTGCAGACGTCCAGACCAGTCCTTCCAACATTAGTGAGGCTTCTGAACCTAGGCCCTCCTTAGGGCCTACACCCCCCAGGCCTGTTTGTTTAAGAAAGAAGTATAAAACCAAACATGTGAATTCAACTCCTGAGAGCTTGTCTGGCAAGCTTTCCATGTGTGTGTTAAATGCTTTTATGGCCCTTAGGCCTTGCATGGCTGATTCTTCTGTGGCTGCCCCTCCTGTTATCAGCCCTAGGTCTCAGACTGTAGAACTTCTTACAGTAGGGTCCGAAGACTCTTCAGATTCTTCTTCAGAGGATTCTCTGTCTTATGCTTCACAAATGCCTTCCCCTCTAGGATATGCCTCCCCAAAGGAGAACTCTGCTGAGGGGGATACCCCTGGTGAGGGCCTTACATTTGGAGATACCATCTCCCGGATGAGAGAGTTTTTCAAATGCGATTCCACAGAAATGCCTGAAGTCTAAAAGAGGTAATATGAACTCCTACAAATGGATCCCCCTTCACCATCTGCCATTCCACCAATCCTACCAGCTTTCTTAGATGTTTTTTTCTGCAGCTTCTAAAAATCCTGAATCTCAACATCCAGCTCCTAGAAGGCCTGACAGATTTTATAACATTCCAGAGGGGGTGAAATTTCTAATGAAATGCCTTGTTGCAGATCCTGGTATCATTTTTTTGTCTGCAGACAAACCCTCCAGACTGCTACCTTATACCTCTGTCCTTCCTTCTGATAAGGACAGCAGAACTATGGAGAGAATTGGCAAGAAGGTGTACACCTCTGCCACGTTGGCATTTAGGGCCATCAACTACTAGACACACGTTTTAAGTATTCCCTGGCCGTTTTGACTCAGACTTCAGAGCTCTTTGATGATCTTCCTGACTGGCCCACAAAGTCACAAATCTTTATCCTGATCTCATTGTCTTTACAAGTGACAAGGTACTCCAAATGCAGTTATGATCCTGCAGAGGCCTCGGCCAGATCTGAAGCTTCTGCCTGAGTGCTCAGAAGTTACTCTTTGTCGAGGTTCAATTCCTACCTTATGATATCAAGGATAAACTTCTAGATGCTCTCCTGGAAAATACTGCCCTGTTTGGGGCCCAAGTGGCAGAACTTTTCAAAACCCTTCAACAGAACGGGAAAAAACTACAGGAACTGAAACAGTTGTTTGTGTCAACAATTCCTAAATTCCACAGAAGTTATCTTGCTAAGACCCATTTCATTAGAAAACATTCTGCTCTTCCTCCTCCTGTTAGGGAGCAAAAAGACTTCCAGAAAGCAGCAGCCACCTTCCAGCCCTGGCCAAATACCAGCTCAGAAATCTCCGATTCAGGATAAGGCAAGTAGCCTGTGACTACCTGCCTTGTCCTCCTCTTCCACTTCATATCCTGTATCCTTTTCCCAGAGACTCTCCACCATCTCCCATTCTGGAAAAGCATTACCGCAGACAAGTGGGTCTTCTCAGTCATAGAAAAAAGTTACTTCATGACTTGGGTTATTCCTCCACTCTTCGGAGGCATCCCACAGCCACCAAAGGACCAGCTTCCCCTATTCCAACCAGTCTTGGACAGCCTCCTATCTCAAGGGACTACCCAACCAGGCCCTGTGTTAGAAAAGGGAAGGGGCTTTTACTGCACACTTTTCCTGGTCCCAAGAAGGGGACGGGCCATAAGGACCTATCCTGGATCTGTCTCACTTCAACCTTGTTCAAGTACCACCTACGCATGCTCACACTTCAGACTCTCCACTGCTAATGCCTCAGGTGTTTTTGGCCACCATGGACATCAGATGCCTACCTGCATATCACTATCTGGCAGGATGTACTTGCAGTTCTCTGTGGGTTCTTCACATTTTCTATTCTCTGCCTTACCTTTGGATTATCTACTGCTCCAAGGGTATTCACCAGGTATCTGGCTCCAGTAGTAATCTATTGCAGGCTACTAGGGATACAGATTTTCCCATACTTGGACAGCCTCCTGATCCAGGCAGATTGTTGCAGTACCCACCAGAACCATCTCCAGACAGTCATTTCTGTTCTGCAGTCTCTGGGTTTCACCATCAACTTCCCCAAATCCAGCCTAAACCCCTCCCAGGATCAAGTCTTCCTGGGGTGCAGAATCAGGACAGGTGGTGTTATGGTATTCCTCCCACCTCAAAAGGTGGAAAGCCTGAAGGAATACCTGTCTGTCATCCATGCCCTTGCAATGACAGCAAGAGAATACATCAGACTCTTAGGGCATGTAGCTTCTACAATCCCTATGTTGCCACTGGCAAGACTCCACATGAAGAAACTCCATTTGTACCCGAGTTCTACATGGATCAAACACTCCTACCCCTTGGACCAC
The DNA here is from genome assembly GCF_019279795.1 of Protopterus annectens. Classification (NCBI taxonomy): domain Eukaryota; kingdom Metazoa; phylum Chordata; order Ceratodontiformes; family Protopteridae; genus Protopterus; species Protopterus annectens. The sequence goes on along the minus strand of NC_056735.1, from coordinate 1,794,682,501 downwards.
ACCATTCCCTTCCTGCCATGCCTAAGGAAGGAGATCCTTTGGTGGGTGGATAAAGTCTGTCTGAGCCCAGGACTTCCCTTACAACCCCTAACTCCAGTCCAGGAAATGTACACATATGCTTTAGACCTGTGTTGGGGAGCTGCAATGGGCAGCTTGAAGATGCAAGGTACATGGACAGGCCCCTTCAAGAGGGAGCACATCAACATCGGAGAGATGAGGGCTGTCATCTTTGCACTGAGGGCCATCCAAGATGTTCTGAAGCAAGGACCCCTGAAGTTGTTCATGGACAACACTTCTGTTTGGTATGTGAACAAACAGGGGGGAGCAAGATCATACTTGCTGTGCAGGCTTGCAGTTCAGACCTGGGAATTGGCAGTCCAGTATGGAGTCATTTTGCAGGCTGTCTATATCCCCTAAGCTTAGAACACTCAGGCAGATTTGTTGAGCAGGTCCATGTCATAATCCCACGAATGGATGCTACACAGGAATGTGTTTCTGGACATAGTCCACAGGTGGGGTACGCCACAAATATATCTGTTTGCCTCCCCTCTAAACAGACTACATCCACAGTTTTGTACCAGGGCACCCAGTCCCCTAGTCAGGGCAATGGACACCTTCTCTATCATATGGAAGGGAATGTTTCTGTACGCATTCACCCCCTTCCCCTCTTACAAAAAAGTCATAATGAAAATTCAGCAGGAAAAAACAAACATCTTGTTGGTGACTCCCTTTTAGCCAAGACAGCACTGGTTCCCCCTCCTCCTGCATTTAGCCAAGGGCAGTCATCAAGTTAACCCATAGAGCGGACCTACTCACACAGGACAAGGGATCCCTAATCCATCCCCTCTTGGAATCTCTTTGCCTAACCCTGTGGGTGATAAAGTTTTGATCCCTTTCAGACACCTGCACTCTGAGGACATACTGAATATCCTTCAGGAGGCCAGAAAGCCCAATAGTAGGAGATCCTATCTGTCCAAATGGAAAAAGTTCTCCATTTAATGTCTAAAAAGACATCTAGACCCATTTCAAGGAGAGGTCCCCTTGGTGCTGTCTTATCTGTATGAATTGTTGCAGGCAGGATTGACATATTCCTCTGTTAAGACCCACTTTGCTGCTATTTATCCTTGAAAGGAGTTCTACAGACCACCAGTTCCACAGGAACCTGAATTGTGTTACAGTAGCTTAGTGTTGCCCCATTTGAGCCAGCAGCTACAGGCTGTCTAAAGTACTGCACTTGGAAAATGGTGCTTTTGGTGGCCCTAATATCAGCTAGGAGAGCGTCAGAACTCCAGACCCTCATGGTCACCCCACCCATTTTAATTTTTCACAAGGATAGGGTAGCCCTATGGACTAACCCATCGTTCATGTCTAAGGTGGTCAGTGAGTTGTCCTTTACTAATGTGTCCACCTCCCCACCTTTTTTCCACAGCCCCTGAATGAGATGTCCTGCTTTCCCTTGATGTTTGCAGACAACTAACATTCCACTTAGACAAGACCAAATCCTTTAGGAGATCAGAGCAACTGTTGGTCTCCTTTTACCTCAGGGCTGTGGGAAAAGCTGTGGCAAAGCAGACTGGTTCTACCTGGATTTCTAAAGCTCTATTGCCTTTGTTATACCTGCCGTGGCAAACACCTGGGCTCTTAACATAAAAGCCGATTCCACTAGGGCCATTGCCTCCTCTGGAACATTTTCCAAGGGGCTGGGCACTGCCTCTGTTCTAGAAGCAGCTACCTGGACATCTGTCCATACTTTCACCAAACACTACAAACTGGACCACATCTCCAGATCTAGAGCAGGTTTTGCTAGGGCAGTCCTGCATGGATTTTTGGAAAATAGTTCCAAGCTATCCTCTTCTTCCCTTTGAGCTGTGACACTCACCCAAAAGATATGAGTACTGCAACATGAGAATAGAAGGACATGTCCTTATCTTCCATGTTGCAATATTCTATCCCACCCTCCTACCCCCTAAGAAAAAGAAAACAAAAAGCCTTGCTGTCATTCATTTCTGGGGAAGGTCCATGCAGATGGCACTTTTATGGCCCACACATCCTACAGCTAACGTCAGACTTCCCACATACCTTGTAGTGACTAAAGCTTTTGTATACTGGCTAGGCGTTCGGGTCGCTAGGCAGAGGCTAACCCAAAGGTTATGAATACTGCAGTATGGAACAGAAGGCATGTATGGTTATGGTAAAATTTTACATACCTATTCTTTCACACTACTTCAGTGTGCACAAGCAGCACTCAGTGCAAGATCAAGGTATGAAGAAGTATGTGCTGCTACATACTGTTATGTAGTGGTCACTTCATAAGAATTGATTTCATTGAATTATGGTCTGCTGCTCAGCTGTCATAAAAGGTGCGTAATGTAACTGCAAATCTAAGTCCTTGAGCCAGAAGACCTATCCTCCATTCTCACATGGACATTTTAGAATTGGAGGTTTATCTGTTCTGTATGTTAATGTTTCTCCTGTTTTCTTCAAATTCTGTCTGGTTGCTCACAGAGAGGACAGAAGAGGTGAAGGCTATGCCGCCTACATTTATGGACTTATCAGCAGTAGGTGGACTGCTGTAATAAGAAAGGGTGGCCATCCAGAGAAGAATTTTTTTTGTACTAAATGCATACACAAAAGGAATCGGGTTTAAGCAATATGTGCATGTACAGATTGAGCTGCTCTCAAATATTTAGTTTTGAGTTTGGTGTCTACACAACTGTATTTTTTGTAAATAGGAGACAACTGAATCTACCTGTTCCAAGAGATGACCTAGAAATAACAATCACTACTTGAAGCAGTAATACTGATATTTGAGCAAGTGAGAAGACTGGTCAGTATCAGAAACAGACCTGCATTTGCTGCATCACCCCACCAACAGTGAGTGGACCGAATCAAGTTGCAAGACATATTGGCTTTTTCCACTGCATCCTGCTAAGTTATTGCAGCCCCATATTGCATAATGCCCATGGGTAGGAAAATCCCCTTAAATTCTTTCACACCACATGCACATTGTTCCAGCTTCCACTACACACACACACACACACACACACACACACACACACACACACACACCACTTATCTGTAATGTGTATATATATATATATATATATATATATATATATATATATAACTATCTCACCAGCATGGTAAGCTGTCAGAAAACATGATATATGTGATAAATATTGTAAAGTGCAATGATGTTGCTCTCTGTATTTCTAAGACTGTGGTATGTCTGAACAGTTCCCTTATTGTAGGGTGCAATGGTCAGAGTCAATATAAGTAGCTGGTATGGAGGGAATGCACCCCAACCCCCCTTCCACACATGCACACACACATATCCCATATTAAAAAATACTTTGAATGCTATTTCTACATCTTAGTTCACGGTTTTATGTAGATTATTGTACTGATGTTTTTAAGGAAGGATCACACTTGAACCTTCTTGAAATAAACCAGATGAGGAAAATCTTCTGTTAAATTCATTTACAGCATAATGTGCAAGGAAGGTAGAGACTGTGCATTTGATCCAGTGTTGTCTCTTCATAGGATTTAACATTTGGGTTATTAGATGTAACCAAATCTGAAATCAAATTCAGGAGCTTAGTTCCTGGGCTGTGACTCCTCCCCCTAATTCCCTCAGTTCCCAAAAGTACCTCAAATCTTGTTTGCTGCTTGATCCAGTAGAATGTGGAATTTGAAGTCTCTGATATTTCTTAGTGTTTTTTCATAACTCTCCTTAAAGTTTTGGATCAGTATTCTTCAGCTGTGTCTTAGCTGGTTTTGTGGCTTTCCTCCCCTTTAAAAAAAAAAAATTATAACTTTCTTTGGCTTTAGACTCGTTCTTTCATTTTACTGCTGGTTAGTGATTGTTCTTGCTGGTTGGTGGGTGTTACTATTGTTACTGGCTACTGTCTTGTGGTTAACATTTATTGTGGTAGTGTCTTGTATTTCTTTCCCAATATGTCAGACAAGGCCACAGGATTAAAAGGTTTGGCCTGTGGTCACTAAATAGCACATTGGGACTTGCACTGTGGGCTTTTCTTGTTTCTGAGTCACTCACATGGATGCAGACTGTGAGGCTTTTGCTTCTTTATGGGGCCAGAGAGTTACAAAGGCTCATAGACGGCCTTATTCTGAAGGACCTTCTTCCCATCCAAGTGTTGAGTTTGGCACCTTCTGACCCAGAAGCTTCCTCTCCTGCATAGAAACTCAGTAAAACCTCAAAAAGAAAAGGTTAGAGAGAGAGAAACCTAAAGAACTTAGCAAAGTGAAGGAAAAAGAATGGAGAAAATTTGGGAAACTATCGCTTGATTCTCTGGAGTCTTCTAGCCCCAGCCCCTGAAGACACAGAGACATTTGAACCTGTAGCCATATCAAGTCCAGTCAGTCTCCCTTTCTGCAGTTCTTACTGGAGCCAGCAAGTCTGAGGCTTCACTCCCTCCTTCTACAAGAGAAGAGTTGTTCTTGGCCCCCTTCTATGGCTTAATTTTTCAGTTCCTCCTGTTAGAGGAGCATTTTGGAAGCAGACTATAACAGAATGATGCAAAAGTTCCTTTGGACGAAGATCCAGCTAGAAGTTATCCTGGCACTTACCCCCCATCGGGGGCTCTGGATATGGCCCTCGACTACTTTCTCCACTGGCTGCTCCCTTTGTGATCACACTATCTGATCTAAAGAGCCCAGATCTGAGCCTGCCCAGTAAAGCACAGACATTAGAGCTAATATATATTTTTTCATCTTTGACTCTGATGGGTCCCCTTACTCTCTTGACTCCAGTGGTATCTGATTGGGACGAGTCTTTGAGCCAAAGAGCAAAAGTAGGCTTTGGGATCAGAGCCAATTCCAAAGTTTTTGGATCAGTCCCTATCCCTCACTGCTTTGATGTTTGATAGCTCAGCACCCCTGGGGGCCTTGGAGCCAGACCAGGTTGACGCCAAGGATATCCCTCCCTTTTCCAAGTGGATCGAAGGGGTACTTCTTTGGCCCCGACTACAGTGCCTGCTTTTGAGGCATTTAAAAGGGTTCTGTCCAAGTCAAAAGAGGAGTCTTCTCTCCCACATTCTGCTCCCTCCTGACCTCCTTTGGAGTCTCTGTATCTGCTCATGCTGATTGGCAGGGTCACTCAATCTCCACTAGCCTGGGGGGGGGGGGGGTTCTTGCCACATGAGCTCCTCATCTAGTTCCAAACCTCTTCCAGAAATCCATATGGGGAAGTTTTAAGGAAGCAGGTTTGTAAGAGGAAACATTAGGACCTTACTGGAATCGCTCACTGAAAAGACAGACTTCTATGAGGGTGAAGCATCACCACGACCCCCCTCTTGGTGAGATCTCCTTTGGTGACTTTCTGGAATTGGTGAAACAAGTAGTTTGAACCTGCAAAGCTACTTCTTCTGAGTCTGTTTTTCGTGACATTCTGGGCTGGCTGTTCTACCGCCTGGGTGGTTCTGCCCCCAGATGAGCTCGTAGACTTAGTTTCAAAAGTGGTCATGGAAGTAACCCGATGTCGTAGAGCTAATACCACATAAGACAGATAAAATTTAAGTAGCCCCAGGACTGGGTCAGACTGGAGCAGGGGTCCCTTGGTAGATGCTATGGTTGTTGCGGCAGCCACTGGGAAGAACCTCTCTGAAGATAGTATGTCTGTCCAATCCCCGCAATAGGGGGTTAAGGCTTTAGACAGATTTGGGAAACGGACGTGATTTAATGACTTTTTCACTTAACACTGAATAACCTAACTCGTATGACACTGTCAGATGGATTTGAAAGAGCTGACAGAGTCCATCTCAGGTGATATACCTTTGAAATTCCAGAAATCACTGGAGTCCCAGTTGTCTACCTTTCAGTTAATGTCTAATATATCGGACGACGTAGTGGTGCAGCGGTAGCGTTGTTGCCTCACAGCAGGAGGTTATTGAGTTCGATTCGCGGCTAGAGTACCTTCTGTGTAGAGTCTGCATGTCCTGCCTGTGTTCGTATGGGTTTTCTCCGGGTACTTCAGTTTCCTCCCACGTTATAAAGACATGTGTCTGGAGAGTTTCTCCCAGGGCCTCTGAAAATTGGCTTCATTCCAAGTCTGACTTTCCCGGTAAACAAATGTTAAATAAAAATATAAATATCTATGTATCTACTTTCTAACAGCTGATTGAGTGGCGAGGGTAGATTTTACTAGCATTGCCATTCACTGGCATGCCTGGATGTACCTGTGCAACTTTGCAGAAGGCTTTAAGACATCCTTCATCAATGCTCCCATTAATGGTTCAACGCTGTTTAGCTCTAAAGTGAAAGAAACTCTTACCAAGAGAAAGCAAGAAGGCAAGGCCTTGTCTGCAGTCAGAATTCGGTTTTCCATGCAAAAGACCTTCTCCCAGAAACAGGAGGGAAAACCTGTTCTGAAAATCCCAGGGATTTGGCCAGGACACTCCTGTGGATAATACCCCCTCAGCCGGGGGGGGGGGGGGTGTAATTATAATGGATGCCAGCCAAGAGGCCGAACACAGAATTAAGGGTTTTGTGGTCCTTTCACAATGAAAATCTACCTATGCTCCTAAACGGTTGCCCAGATGCCATACACTGGAGGCAGTCAGGCGGCATCTATCCTTCCACTTCCAAGCCTGGCAGGCCATCACTTGAGATTCAGGGGCATATTGGATAATTGTCAGAGACTGTTATCCCCTCCTCAGAGAAAGAACAACAGTCCAGATGTTTCACCCAGTTAGATGGAATTTGCAGCAGTGGAAGTAAAAAGCGGCTAGAAAAAACTCATCAAGCTGCCCCCCCAAACCAATCAGGAACCAAAGTCATTTCCAGGTTCTTTTTAGTTCCAAAGAAAAGGGGACCTAAGGCCAATCTTGGACCTAGGCCACGTCAATCAGTTTGAGAAACAAAAAAAATATGGATGGTCATGGTAGAGTCCATCCTTCCTGCTCTAAGAAAGGATGACTGGGTGTGCTCCATAGATCTCCGGGGTGTGTGCTATCATATCAAGATAGCAAAGTAGTCTGGGAGTTTTCTCCATTTACAGCTCAGAGCCAGTTGCTTTCAATTCCCCACAGCCACATTGGTGTAAACAAATGTGTGGCGTGGGTAGCCGCATATCTCAAGCTGCATAGGTTCCAGGTGTTCCCATATTTAGACAATTGGCTCCTTACCACATCAATCAAGGGTCTACTAGTTCACTGCAGGGATTTTTCTCCACCTTGACCCCCAACTGAGAATCACAGTCCATCATGCCAAGAATCAGCCAATTCCATTTCAGCAGGTAGAGGTTATCGGTTGCCACCTGGACACAATTTCTCAAATCAGAATTCCACAGTCCAGAATATTCTCCCTCCATCAGGTAGCTTCAGAGGTCTTTCACAGTCCGTGTCCCCCAGCAAGACTTGTTTTCTGGCTTTTGGGTTTGATGGCTACTTCAGTCACTCTCATTTCACAATCAAGGTATTACATGAGTCCTGCAGTGGACTTTTCTGTTCAGTGGACTTGACGTCTCACTCTCTTCTTGCACCAGTCTGCTATACACCATTATGCTGGAAACAAATTATTTGGTCATTGGCCTCCTCCATAGCGTAATGTGGTCAACCATTCTCTCCACCCCCAATAGCCACAATAACCATGGATGCTTCCTTTTGGGAGGGGGTTTCAAAGGGAAGACTGTTCAAGTTTCTTGGTTGGTGATGGAGGGCCCACTTTTACATTAGTGTTTTGGAGATAAGTGCAGTCTTTGTACAGTTGCAGGCATTTCAGGACTTCCTCCTCAAGGGTGTGATCTTCATCTAGACAGACATGGCAGTAGGCTGGTATATCAATAAGCAGAGAGGAGCACAATCATGTCCACTGAGCCAGGAAGCCCTGTGTGTGTGGCAGTGGGTGTGGGCGATGTCTACAAATTGCTTTCCAACTGCACTGCACATCCCAGGGACTTAGCGTGGGCAACCTGACAGGTCTATTCTTTTGCCCTATGAGTGATCCCTCGGTCACACAGTGGTGGCACAGATTTTTCAGTTGCTGGCCAACTTCAAGCTTTATTAAATATCTTTGTGCTTCACACCTAAACAATTGCAGCGGTTACTTTTCCCTGATCCCTCCACAGGGTCAGACTCCAAGGGACGCTGTTGTCCACATTTGGTCTTTTTTTTTTTTGTCTCCATCCCCCTTTCTCTGATTACAAAGTTTCTTCAGGAAGTCAAAAGGTGCAAGGCCAAAGTAATCCTCGTTGCCCCCATTTAGCCCTGGCAAGTTTGTTTTTTCTTCTGGCCTCATCTGTTGCATCCACCATGGGCGTTTGACCCTTCTCTGGATCTTCTGTCACCCATCTGGTGAGCCTCACTGGGACCTGAAAACACTGAAATGAACAGCATGGTTTCTCCAAATGTAATGATGGCCAGGGATGCCAGACTGTCTGCCCCTGTTGTCCAAATGCTGTCCTCTTCACAGAAACCAAATATTAGTAAAGTTTATCTCAGTAAGTGACGGAGGTTTACCATATGGTCTTCCTGCAGGGGTTTGGACCTTTTCTCAGCTGCTCTTTTATCAATTTTAGATTTTTTTGGCAAAGTTGTTTTCACAAGGGATCCAACTTCTCCACCGTCAAGGTGCAATTGCCAGCTATTTCTAAAAATTTGCCTAGGGCAGAATCAAACTTAATGCTTCCCTAAAGATTCCCAAGGTTTTTCTGAAGGGAACATTTTATGACTCCTCAATCAGGGATCTGGTTCCTCTTTGAGATGTTACCAACATGCTTCAAGCTTTGACAGAAGCTCCATTCGAGCTTGCATCTACAATGGATCTAAAATTTCTGTCTTGGAAGACCCATAATATATGGTGATCAAACATGTAGTCTGTCCCTTGGGTGAATGTATTAGACCGTAATTGTTTATGCCATATGTAACCAAAGCTGTATTCATCTGTAATTACTTCAAAGCTGGGCACTGTTTGCATTTCTTTTTTCACCCCAAAGTGAATAATGAGCAGCATGTGACATTTCATCCTTTGGATCATTGTCTGTGGTTTTCAAAGCTCAACCTGTATTGGAGGTTTGTATCATCTTTTTTCTTTCTGCATAAATCCTGAGAATTCAGATTTGAAGTTTTCCTTGCAGCTACACTGATAAGGATACCTGGAATGGCCTTCCTGGGGGGAAGAAAAAGATTATTCTAATTTGTCACCACTGTTTTTTTTTTTTTTTTTTGCTTCCAGGTAGAACTTTATTTTCCAATTTTTCATTTCTAATTTTGCAGCAAATAATTGTAATGATTTTTATATTAAACATCAAAAGTAGTAAAATCAACATGAAATTATTAACGTCAATATACAGATCTTTTAATCTGTCAATTTTTAATTGAACTGAAATTTGTCTGCTTCTCCATACAAGCAAATGCATGAAACTAAGCAGTTACCTCTTTCTTTCTTGACTTTTAAAAATGTCCATGAAAAGGAACAAAGCTTTCACAAAATTGATTCCTGTGGTTATTAAACATGAAATTATTTAATAGTACAAAACTGTTCAAGCTAAGCATTTCATATTTTGGGGCTCTAAATAATAAAAGGCATTAACTATATATAATGCATTAATTTCCTGGTCAAGTTAAATGCATTTTTTGTTAAAGAATATGACATGTGCTTGTACTTATTTTCATGTCCCCCACCTGCCATATGAATCTAAAACCAAAAAAAAGTATCTGGTTAAAATCCAAAACTTAAATCTTGGAGTAATACATTCTGACAAAAAGATGCATGTCTGATGGAAACATTGCACTGCTATGTGAAATCTATTTAAAATCTGTAAGAATCGTGACAAAAAATTCCAAGACCTTGTAAATTCCTTAAAGTATGGGAAAGTGAAGTTTTTAAGAAAGTACGTAAAAGTTTTACATCACAGAAAATGTGTCTGGTCCTTTTAGTAACGTAAAGTACAGCCTAACTACTGCTGACAGCAAAACAAGGTGATTTGGTACCTGCACATGTTTTACTTTTTCAATAATCAACACCAGCCCCCCCCCCCTTTTTTTTTTCTACATGGGGTTAAAGTATCATGTTGACTGTTGCCAACTCTCTCAATTCAGTGCCACACTCCTGCCTTCTTCAACACTCATGCCTGACTGTCTCAGATCTTCTTTCACACAATCCATCCACCTCTTTGCTGGACTTCTCGCTTCCTCTTACCTTCTTCCTGTTTGTCCCAAGTCTTACTCACCGGATTGTCTTTTGCTTTTCTGCACGTGTCCAAACCACTGTAATCTGCTCTCTCTGATCTTTTCTGCAATTGGAGCTACTTTGGCTTCTGCTCTTATGTCCTCACTTCTTCATCTATCCCAAAGTGCACATCCTACCACCCTTCTCAGGCAATTCATTTCCATCACCTCTAGCTTCAACTGTTCTGCCTTTACTGCCCAGGTTTCTGTACCATACAGTAGTACTGGTTGCACCACTGCCCTGTACACTTTGCTTTTCAGCTTCTTTGGCATTTTTCTGTCATAGACTACACCTGACACACTGCCATTTGGGTGCAGCCCCTCTGATTCTAGCCTTGACCTCTTCATTCAGACTTCCCTTCTCCTCAACCACCCTTCCCAGATACTTGAAGCTGTTTACCTGTTCCACTGTCTTCCCTTCTGTCTCTATTCTCAGCTTCTTCTGATTTTCCCAGTTTGCTGCCATTACCACCGTGCTTAGTTTCATCCTATATGCCTTCAGTTTTGCATTCCATTCTCCTATCCCTTGCTGAAGTTCTAGGTCAGAGTCGGTCTGTAGTGCCACATCGTCCGTATATAACAACTTTGTTGATCTGTCCCCTATGACCTGTTTACTAATGTAGTCCATCACCAGTATGAACAGCAGTGGGCTCAGAGCTGAACCTTGGTGTAGACCCATTCCCACTGGGAAACGCCTCTGTGAGGCCGAACACTGTTTGTACTTGTTATTGGGTCCTTGTACATAGTCTGCACTAATTGTACCAATGTTTCAGAGACTTCAAACCACCACAGTACTGTCCAGATCAGCTTTCTTGGGACCTCGTCATATGTTTTCTCCAAGTCTAGGAATGCCCAGTTGGACTCTGTCATCATCTGTAGCTTCTTCTCAAGTATCTGTTTCACTGCAAACATCAGGTTAAATTGTGCTGCATCCTGATCTGAATCTGAACTGCTCATTTCCAGTCTTACTATCTACTACTCTGTATATCCGTTTCAGTCACCCTCTTCAGAACTTTCATGCAATGTGATAGGAGTTTGATGCCTCTGTATTGCCCACAGTGGTGAATGTCCCATTTGAAGTTCTTCTTGTTTCACTGTTGCAGTCATTACATTTGGGTTATCTACTTGCAGCAGCAGCCCTCAGTCAGCCTGATAACAAAGTCTTGGGTCCTGCGTCGGTTGCTGTCCCTTCTTCCGTGATGTCAGGTCGTCAGGGGTATAAAACATGCAGCCGACACCATTACATCAGTCTTTCTTGCCATGCGGTGCCCAAAGCAGAAGCAGTTCGCAAGTGCCGGTCGGCCGACTACTGAAATTTTCATTTTCGAGTTTCAGAACCAAAGTCTTCAACTAAAGCTAAGTACCCTGTTGGGGAAATTTTTCTTGCTCCTTACCGATGTCAGTAAAAGTTAATAATTGCATTTCTTGTGGAAAGCAAATACCTCACAAAGATTTTCATTCGTACTGTATTCCTTGCCTAGGCCCTGACCACGACGTGCCTTGCTGAAAGTTTTGTGCCTTATGTAATCAACGTACTGTCCATCGGCAGTATATTTTTGCCTCTGAATATTTTGGTTGTCTGTTCTATTATTCTGAAATGTCTGTTAGCCATCCGACTACCGGTATTGCGAAAAAACGCAAAGATAAAGACAGAGACAGGCAGCCTAGGTCCAAAGCTGCCGACTACGCTTCTCCTAAGCCATTCGCCAGTTCGCTGGTACTCAGTGAGGCACTTTTGCAGCCCCTGATACCCACTACTTCTGATTTGCAGGCCTCTACTGAGACCCATTCGGAGTCCGGTATGCCTTGAGATGCTTCAACTGTGGAACCTGCAGATGTCTCTACCTTGGATGGGTCCAGAGCCACTGTGCAGGCCCTGGCTTTTGAGGGTGAATTCAGGCCTACTGACTTGCATATTAAACTGACGTCTCCTTCTTCTTTAAGGCCTAACCTTCAAACCATGCCTAAGAAACTGATGCCCAGGCCACATGCACAGGCCTCTGCCTAAAAAACAAATGATAAGAATGGCTGAAGATCTTGTAACTCTAATCAGAGGAAGCCAACCCCTCTAAGAGACCTAGGACTGAATTTGTTTGAGCCTCTGATCAAGATTCTGATTTTTCTGATGATCTGGATTTACTCTTATCTACTTATGAGGATTCTGATGCATAGGACACTATTCCCTCTGCTTCCCCTCCAGAGGATTTTTCTTTTGCTGAAACCTTGCACACTTTAAGTGAGCATTTTCACTGGGAAAGCCAGGATTTTTCTGATTCAAAAAAGAGGCTTAGGGATTTCTTACTCCTACGTCAGCATAGGCCTTTAGCTACACCTCCAGTACTAGACATAGTTGATGATGCCTTTTCAGAATCTAGTTTGGCTCCTGATTCTTTGCTTCCTGCTCCCAGAAAACCTGATAGATATTACAGGGTCCCTGATTCTCACAAGTTCCTTTTTAAAAATCATATTGTGGATCCAGAGACTATTTCACAGGGACCCAAGGGCATTAAGGCTTCTACTGCTAAAAATCCTACCCCTTCTGATAGAGACTCCAGGGCGCTGGCTAGATGGGGTAAGAAGGTTTACACTTCGGCAACCTTGGCCATTAGGGCCTTAAACTGTCAGTTTCATATGTTAAAAGTATCAACGACATGTTATTGGATTGCTTAAACAGAAAATTATGTTGATTCCTGACTGTGCTGAAAATAAAGAAGTACAGGATTTAATGCATTCTGCTGAACAGGTTGGAAATCATACTTTGCAATGTGGATTTGATTCTTTAGAAGCCTCTTGCAGGGCTGCTGTCACTGGGTCAGTACTCAGAAGGCATGCTTGGCTTAAGGAGCAATCTCTGTCTGATCATGTTAAAGCTAAACTGTTGGATGCTCCCTTAAATCAGGACCGCCTGTTTGGCAACAAAGCTGAGGAAGTTTTTAAAAAGATGGAAGATGAAGCTAAATCTATGAAAACTATGAAAGATTTTTTTAAAAGTTCAGCCTCCAAGATTTAGTAGGCATTGGCCCTCTAAGAATTGTTCCTTTCCGGCCCCTTCCAGATCTTCTCAATCCAAACCTAGACACAGCAGAAATCCCAGGTTTCAGTTACAGGGTACGCACAAGACTAAGCAGTGGGGGGTTTCCGCATCCAAATCTGGGAGCAGTAAGACTCGCCCTTAAGGAAAACTGTCTCCATGACTTGCCTTCAAAACTTCAAAGTACTACTCAACTGAATGCTCCTTTAGGCGGAAAGATTTGTCTGCAGGCCAAAAACTGGAAACTCATAACCCAGGACAAATGGGTCTTAAATATAGTGTTCCAAGGATACAGATTTCACTTCTACACGTTACCAACACCAAGCATGTGGCCAGATCTACCCCCAAATCAGTGGGCAGAGGCCCAGAAGCAAGTACTTTCTCTCTTAAACATGGAGGCTATTCAGTTGGTATCAGAAGAGTAAAAGGGACAAGGTTTCTATTCGAGACTTTTCCTGGTACCCAGAAAAGACATTTCATAGCATCCTATCCTGGACCTTTCTACTCTAAGCACCTTTTTGGTGATTCCAAAATTCAAGATGCTGACTTTTCACCAGTTGCTTCCTATGCTAGGCAAGGATGCTTGGTTGGCAACATTAGATTTAAAAGAAGCATACCTGCACATCCCTATCAGGGAATCTTGCAGAAGATATCTACGCTTTAAAGCAGGCTTCACGCATTATCAGTTCTCTGCACTGTCTTTTGGCTTATCTACTGCGCAAAGGGTATTCACAAAGTGCCTAACCCCAGTTATTGCATTTTGCAGACAAAGAAATATTCAAGTATACCCATACCTGGACGATTGCCTAATTCAGGCAGAAAGCCAGGACATACTTTTGAACCATCTGGCCTTTATACATAGTGTGCTGACTTGTCTGGGGTACACCATAAATGAAAAGAAATCACACCTGGTACCCTGTTGTCAAATTATGTTCCTGGGAGAAGCTTGAATACAACTTCCCAGATGACTTTACTCACGCCAGATAAATAAATTCATTTGACGACCTACTTCAAGCTAGTGGCCACAAAAACCCTGCTATCTGCAAGGCAAATACTACAAGCCTTGAGGTTCATGGCTTCCTGCATTCTTCTTCTTCCATATGCAAGACTGCATATGAGGAAACTACAATGGTATCTAAAAAGCCTATGGTGTCAACATTCTCAGGATCTAGAAGATTCCTATCATACCTTGCCTACGCCTAGAGTTCCTTTGGTGGGCAGAGGCCTGCCACCAGAACAAGGGACTACCATTCACACTACCCCCTGCTGCCCAAACCCTAACAATAGATGCATCAGACTATGCATGGGGGGCTCACCTGGCAGGGAAGTGCATTCAGGGCAAATGGAACCCAAGTCAAATGCACCTGCATATCAATCAAAAAGAAATGTTAGCTGTACAGAATGCTCTGACAGCCTTCAAGGATCACATTCTTCCAGGACAACTAACCAACAACGCCACTATGTGGTGCATAAGCAAGCAGGGGGGTACGCATTCTTACCCCCTCTGCAGACTAATTATGGCATTGTGGAACACAGCCTTGAGCTACTAAGTGAATCTACAAGCTCAGTTCCTGCCAGGAAAACTAAATACACTGACAGATGGACTAAGCAGAAACCTCATGGACCCACACGAGTGGAAACTGGAACCAAGGATTTTCAACATGTTGACAAGCAAATGGGGAGCCCAGATATAGACGTGTTTGCCTCCCCCCAGAACTATCAATTGGACAAATTTTGCACAAGGATACCCCACAAACAAGCTTGGAAAGTGGATGCTCTGTCCTTCAGCTGGACAAACCTATCAGTTTATGCCATTCCTCCTCTGCCTCTGCTCTCCAAAGTACTACTAAAGATCAAACAGGACAAGCCAAGGACAATTTTGATTGCACCAGACTGGCCACACCAACACTGGGTACCCCCTCTTGCGCAGTGTGTCACGTTGGCCCCATGGCACCTCCTTCAGACACCTTCCCCGTTGTCTCAGCAGGAGAACCAGTTTCTGCACCTTCTGCTTCAAACACTGAAACCTAGCAGCCCGGCTAATTACCTAATCTCTCCTTTACCGTCCGTCAGTAAACCAGTGATGGATATCATTTTAGAGGCAAGGAGACCTATTACTAGGAAATCTTATGCTGTGAAATGGAAAAGATTCTGTGCCTGGAACCAGTCTCAAGGGATGAGCACAGCAGCACCCAATTTACCTCAGATTTTACAATACTTAACTGAGATGCTTCACAAGGGCTTGTCCTTTTCCTCCATCAAAATTCACACCTCGGCCATTTCTGCTCATTATAACACAGAACCTTCCCTCTTCTCTCACCCACTGCTCAAGCAGTTCCTCAGGGGGGGCCAAAAATTTAAGGCCACCAAGCGGAGCTGCAACTCCAGCCTGGGACCTTAACTTTGTCTTGGAGAAACTCACTCTTCCTCCTTTCGAGCCAGCTGCTACTGCAGATTTAAAATTTCTTTCTCGGAAAACAGCATTCCTTTTAGCAATCACTTCAGCAAGAAGGGTATCTGAATTACAGGCCCTTATGGCAGTGGAACCTTTCATCATCTTTCATGTGGACAGATGTCCCTCAGAACCAATCCCTCCTTCATGCCCAAAGTGGTATCCAGTGCGACTCTTAATCAGTCCATTCATTTGCCAATCTTCTTCCTAATCCACAGAACAAAGGCGAACAGATACTGCACTCATTAGATGTGCACAGACAACTTAGATTCTACTTGGACAGGACTAAATCTCAAAGGAAATCTGAACAACTGCTGGTGTCATTTGCTGCAGGGAAAGAGGAGAAGGCTCTTTCAAAGCAAACCGTTTCTAAGTGGATAGGCCATTGCATTAATTTCTGCCATAAGCGTCATGGAAAACCTATCCCACAGGGCATCAGACCCCACTCTACCAGGGCTGCATCTACCTCTACAGCCTTCCTCAGAGGCGTCTCTACCAGGGACATCCTAGAAGCTGATACCTGGAGTTCTGTACATACTTTCACCAAGCATTAACATTTACCAATTTTCTCTAAGTCCAGAGCTGGCTTTGCCACTGCAGTCTTGCAGGACCTTATAGCTGGTCCTAATGCTACTTAAATTCCTCCTCCCAACCTTAGCTTTGGGAATCAACCCAAATGTAATGACTGCAACAGTGAAACACGAAGAACATAGTACAGTTGAGTACACTTACCATAAATGTAGATGTTCGAGTGTATTCACTGTTGCAGTCCTGGTTACCCTCCCTCCAGCCCCCTAACTTCTTTTGGCTATACCTCTACTTTCCTCTACTATGTTTAAAAGCTTTTTGGTGTATTTGCTTTTTTGTTGGAGGTATATCCTTGTATATTTATATATTTAATTGCTTCCCATTAAGGGGGCACCTGACATCTGGGGCAAGAAAAACTGATGTAATGGCATTGGCTGCATGTTTTATACCCTTGATGACCTGACATCATGGAAGAAGGGACAGCAACTGACGCCTGACCCAAGACTTTATTAATCCGGCCGACTGAGGGCTACTGCAAGCAGATAACCCAAATGTAATAACTGCAACAGTGAATACACTCTTAACATCTACATTTATGGTAAGTATACACTAACTGTACTTTCTTGTACACTGGCAAGAGTATGCTTATTCTCCAGTAATCTGGGATATGCCTTTCTCTCCACACTGCTATTAGTACCCTCAGGAGCCATTTCTCCCTTATCTGACCCAGCATCTTTATCATATCTGCTGTGACCTGATCTGAGCCTGCTGCTTTCCCTGACTTCATTTTCCTTGGTGCTGTTCTTCTTGGGTGGGCTCCTTTTCTTCTCTCATCGTAGTCTGGTTCTGGGGCCAGTGTAGCTTCTGAAGAGTTTTCTTCATTCAGAAGCTGCAGGAAATACTACTTCCATCAGCCTTTGCTGTCCTGTGGACTGGTGAGCAGGTTGTTACTGGCATCCCTTATGAAGGGTGTCAGACTATCTTCTTTGTCTTGCAACCTGATATAGTTTCTTTGTGCCACTTACTGAGTCACTTTCCAGAAGTTGGTAGGGCACCTCCTATGCCTTATTCTTTGTTATTGTAACATCTTTCTAAGCTTCTTTGTTAGCCAACTAGTAGTCCTTCCTAGCCTGGTCATTTTTTTTTCTATTTCCCACTTCTTCCTGCACTCCTCTTTCTTTTTGATGACTTCCTGGACTTCTGCATTCCCTCACTAGCTTTCCTTGTGTACCTTATTTCCATACCTGGCTCAGCCACATATTTTTTCTATAGTCCTAACACATGGTGTTTTTTAGGAGCTGCCATTCTTGTCCAAGTCCACTATTTCCTCCTCCTGTTGGGGTGCTAGAGCCCCAAGTCATTCCTTGAACTGTTGTACATTCTCTCCAGTCATCTTTCAGGTCTTCAGCCCTGGTCTCTGTTGACTTTAGATCCATCTCTGACCACTTGCTAGCAACTGATTGTGGCAACTAGTGGTTTATGCTGTGAGCTGACTGTTTCACTGGGGATGACTATGCAATTATGGATTCTACCCCAGTGCCTTTTCCTTACTAGGAGGAAGTCTACCTGGGTTGCATGTTCGCTACTCTTGTATGTAATCTTGTGACTGTCTCTCTTTCTGAACCATGTGTTGGCTACTATCAAGCCATTTGCCAAACATTTTGCAAGTCATTTGGAAAACGCATTTCAAACAATTGGCAACTACAGTACTTTTAAGTATTGCTAAATTTCATACGTATTAATGCTGTGATACTACATTAATAAACCAGTCTGTCCAGTTTTAATTGAATTTCAGCAGGTTCAGTATTTGGATTCTTGTTACTATTACCCTCACCTGAATTATATTTTTAGCAGGTATTGCTTTTTGCCCAAATTATTTGTTATAATTGGGGTTTAATTTTACAAGTGACTAAATGTTCCATCCCTTATCTCTCAGGCAAATTTGTGTGTGCAGATATGTCTTCACTGACATGCTTACTGGAAGGGCCGTTGGAATGGGCTATATAGAGTGACCTTTAATGTTGACATGTAGGGATTACCTATTAACCCCTCTTCCAAGGTCTGTCTTTGTCTCTTCAGATAGAAAGGAGTGAGGCTCATGTAGCCAGAACAGCAGCAAGCTTTGCAGTGTTCGGTGTAAACCAAGGTGAGGAGCCTGTCTTGGAATTACTGCCATTGTTTTGATAATCGATGTATCCACTTGGGTAGTGGCTCATTTACAGTGGGGGCTTGAAGACAAGAGCTACAGAAACATTAAAAAGACAGAATATGTTAGCATGTATGTATGACAGTAGCAGCATAGTGTATAATGATTTAACAATAAGTAATGTAGTAGTAGTAGGTTTATAGGCAGTAGTGATGAAAGAAAAATGTTTGCTGATGTGAATGCACAGATCTTGATTATAAAGCTCTGTTGTGTTATTAAATGTATGCATAAAATTGTTGGTAGCAAATTCATTTAACTGAGAAACATCACTTAGGGGTTAGATAATGAGCAGTTCAGTAGGTGTAGATAACAGAATATTTATAACTAGCAGGTAAAAAAATAACATTCCTGTGATGCATTATCTATCTTCTCTCCACTACAAAAGTGGTCCCCTTTCTTTCTTTCCTCTAATGTATCACATATCTTTGCCAAACAAGGCAATTAGCTGGCCATATTGTTTTGCTGCATCTAAGACGTTTATCTCCTGTATACCATAACCTGCTTAATGAATTAAATTGGAGGTGGCACAATGCTGCAGTACCTTTAAGCATGTCCTCACAGTTTAGAAAGTCTATACCCTTGTACTTTAACTTGAGTTCTGCAGAACAGATTTATGTGAGGCAGGTTCAATCTAACTTCAGATGGAAGCTTTAAATTGTGACCATCTAGCATTGTCATTTTTTAAAAACTTCCTATAAAGGGGTATAGATTAAGGTGGGCTCACCTCTTGGATTTTGTGTGTACTTCAATTTATTAGCATCACAACAAATTATCCTGCACAGTTTTTATGCAGTTTAATTTGTTCATTTAACCTTGTAAGCAAGCTGCTTGTCGTAGACCATTTACTGCCACATGTATCACAGAGGCAAAGGTTAATGCGATGTATATGGACACATTTAAAGTCCAATATATAGTTTGTTTTGTGAGATGGAAGGAAAAAGGAATGCAAAGAGAAAACACTTGCAGTATTTACACAAAAGGTTGGACCTTGAAGGTATGGAAGAGATATGTTAACCACCGAACCACCACTTATAGGTAGCCTTTCTACCTCAAGAAGAGTGGTTTCTGGCCCAGAAATTCTAGTTTTAGCCGTTTAGGCAGTTTCTCCATCTCTTTCAACTTTCTGTTAAAAAAAAAAAAAAAAAATCTAAGGTTGTTTCCTGCCTTTCCTTTAGTCTAGTCCAAATATAGATTTGTTGTATCCAGGACAGTTTGTAAGCTTCTGAGGCCCCCAAGCCTTTCTGTGTTGGTGGGAAGCCTTCTAGCTTAACAGTCGGAGTGGTAAACACTAGGTAGCTTGTCCACCACAAGAGGAGTTTTTTCTGGCCCAGAAATTGTTTATTGGCCGTTTTTCCATCTCTTTCAACTATGTTAAAATAAAAAAAAAAAAAAAAAAACCTAGTTTCCTGTAACTAGTCTAGTCCAGATACAGATTTGCTGTATCCAGGACTGCTTATAAACTTCTGAGCAGTGCCAAAGTCTGCTTTTCAATTTTCCCCTAGATTTGCTAGTTCTCTCCTCTCTCGCACTTTTACTAGCTTATTATCTAGCACTTTACCAGATCACTTGTAACAATTATTGTAGCACACAAGTGCTACCAGCACTAAATGTTCTACAAAGAAACAGCTCCAATACTAAATATCTAAAGGTCAGTTCCCTGTGCTTTCTCCTATTAACCTGGTGAACTTGGGCATCCTAAGGCAATATAGCAACTGCCTCAATTACACTGACAACCCTCTCCTCTTACCTGTCAGCACTCTTGTGAGAGGTGAACTTGTATATCAGATTGGAAGCCATGCACTGTCCAACCAAGACCTCGGGGATACTGGTCAAGAGGGGAAGGTCAACACTTGCACACCACCACATGGAATACATAGCCCTCCAGAACACACACCAGCACTGCCTTCACATAAAAAACACAAGCCATGCACCCACCTTCGTGGAGGCTCTCAATAAAAATGTACCCAAACAACGGAGACCTCCAAGGCAGAAATGCACTCCACCACAACACTAATCACGAGACGCACAACTCTCGTAAAAAGTGTGCCACTTAGCTAAAGCCCCTAAGGTGAAATAGCATGCTCAACACACTAGTCATAGGTGACTCGATAGTGTGGCACACCGATGTCCCACTCACTACGTTGAATAAGGAGAAGGTAAGAGTCAGCTACCTGTCGGGTGTTGGGATCCGACACATAATGCATGCACTCGGGTCCCTCAACAACAGGTACAAATATGACTCCATCATTGTACATGTGGGTGTGAATCACCTGAGACGTACCTCCCTGGACTACATGAAAAGAGATGTGGAGGAGCTCTCTGATTATGTAGCCCAGGCAGGTATGACCCTAGCCCTGAGCGGCATCTTACCATCACCCAGAATGATACCACAGCACAAGCAGAAAATGATTGATTTCAACAATTGGCCAAGTTTCTGGTGTCATTCTAAGGGGGTCCAGTATCTGTCTGCCTGGGATGACATGATTGACGGACCTCTATGCTTTGTCAGAGATGGCCTGCATCTGTCACCCCTGGGCTATCAGATACTGACCAAGGCTCTTGCCACCCCTATAGTGCCTTTTATAGGTGGAATTCCAAAGATCAAATTACCACCGTAACAGCTACAAACAAATGCAATGTGTGGGTCATGCTGCTCAATGCTAGAAGTGTAAATCTCAAAATGCATTCACTTGAAGCACTCCTTAAAGTGGAGAACATCAACGTTTGTGCTGTAATGACCTGGTTCAAGGCAGCAGGAAGCACCCCTGCGCTACCAAGCTATAACTCATTCCACACCTTTCAGCCCCAGAACTTGGACCGTGGCTCCAAAGGTGGTGATGTTTCCATATTCATAAAAGATGCGCACACCTCCAGACTGGTAGTCCAACAACGCATTAGAGATGCTTCAGGTGCAGCTAACATTGGGTAAACAGCAATTCAGGTCATAGCCTGCTATAGGTCCCCAGCCATGTCCCAAGACTCGCAATCCATGTTCTGAGCACCCTGGAGAATATTAGGGTCCAGCTTAACACACTCGTACTGGGTGACTTAAACTACTCCTCAATTAACTGGGAAAACTACTCTTGTAACAATACACTTGCCCAACGTTTCCTGAAATTCATTAATTCCATTGCTCTGGACCAGCTCGTTCTTACACTCACTAAAGGTAGCAACATCCTTGACCTGGTCATTACTAAAATGGGCGATCGTTGCCCTACACCAATAGTCAACTCCTCCCTGGATCGATTCAACCACAAACTAATCACCTTGGAAATCCTCACCCCCCCCCCCCCCCAAAGGTAACCACCATGAAAAACTTCTCCAAAGCTAACTTTGGGCTCCTAAAAACAGATGTGGGTAACTTCACTGGACCCATGCAAATGGAGGATAGTTTCATGACCACTGAATCATGCACCAGTGCACTGTACGAACATGTGTACAAATGCATGGATCTCGCCATACCCAATAGAACCAAGATGCTCTCCTCCAAAAAAAAAAAAAGGAAGCCAATCTGGTGGTCCCCTGCCATAAACAAACTCTACAACAGGAGGAGGAAACTGATGCGGAATAAAGTGAAGTCCCAGGATTGGAAAAACTCACTTATCAGCCTCAACAAAATTTTGACATCCCTCATCAAATCCTCTAAAGCTAGCTATGAAAACAGAATTGGAGCAGATAGTAAAGACAACCATAAGGTGTTCTATAATTATGTAAAGAATCTCCATGGCAATACAGGTTAAAACAGCACTGTCCAAGGCAAAGAATACAGCTTCTATGGGACCTGACAATATCCCTAGCTGTGTTCTACATGAACTAGAGAGTGAACTCGCACCTCACCTGTGTGCCCTGTTCAACCACAGCCTCACCTCAGGCTTTGTCCCTACCGAATGGCACATGGCTACAGTCATCCTTTTCCACAAAGGAGGAATGACTACAGACCCTGGGAACTATCGCCCCATTAGCCTGACTAGTCTGATAATGCAAAGCTATGGAACGTGTCATCATGGACCGAATAAACAAGGATATAGGGAATCTCCAAACTCTGGATTCCACACAGTTTGGTTTTGTGTAGGGTAGATCATGCCTGCTCAACTTAGTTGACTTCTTTGAGTCAGTCACCAGAGCTGTAGATGAAGGCAAGGTGGTTCATACAGCATACCTTGATCTGGCCAAGGCCTTTGATGCCATTCCCCACTCAGGAATCGTAGAAAAAGTCAGCTAGGCATCAACCCCTGTATCACTAGGTAGATTACAAACTGGCTCACAGATAGAACCCACAGTGTGAAAGTTGCTGACTCCCAAGTCAGACTGCTGACCAGTCACAAGTTGAGTCCCACAAGATTCTGTCCTGGATCCTCTCCTGTTTGATATCTACTTCTCTGAAGTCCAGGCCAACACGAAGGGACTCTGGCTGACAAAGTTTTCAAACAATTACAGGTTGAGAGCTGATAACTCCCCAAGTGATGTTGACATCCTACAGAAAGGCCTCATTGAGACTGACTGGTGTCAGAACCATGCCCTTAGGTTTAATGCCAAAAAATGTGTCATCATCCCCTTTGGGAAAAAACGGTTCCCATGAATTACCACATCGATGGTAGTCCACTGAACACAGAAGGTGTTATAAGAGATCTGGGAACACTGGTTGACAGCAACCTCCCTTTTGACTACCACACTGCCACTGTGGTCAGAAAGTCCTATGTAGCACATCTCAATACTAAAAGTTTTGCATCCAGGAAGAAAGAGGTCATTTTCTCCCTCTAATCTTCCCTCATTAGGCCATTCATAGAGTACAATACCACATTTGGCATGTAACTCACTAGACACCTGCAACAACTGGAGAGGTCGCAAAGTACCTCACATAGAGGATTTTAGGCCTTAAACACTTCTCCTATATGGACAGACACAGACTCAAACTCCAACTATTCTGTGTCTCATATTGCCTATTTATAGGCTATGTCTGCTTGACTTACAAAGCCATGTCTGACCCATCTCTGTTTGAAATGCTACATCTAAAGAAATCCCAATCCCTCTGCACCACACGCTCCAGAGACCTCAACCTCATTACCACAATCAACAGAACATGCTGGAGGGACAGGTTCATAACTCAGAAGACTGCCCATGATATGGGACAGGCTTTCCATACATGTCAAACAGAGCACCTCACTGTCCCTCTTCAAGAGAAATCTTGGTGTGTGGATGGGAAATAGAAAATTCACCCTGGGGATCACTCCAGTGGCTCTGCACGACCGAGGCACTGGGAACCAAGGTCGGGTGGCACAATGCCAGGGTAATCCTATGGGCTAGGCTTGTAAAAGCTCCAGGGCCATTAGCCTAGTACACACCTGTGTACCATGCTGGTTTCATGGTGTGCAGAATGATATAATGTGAAATTACTTGCAATTTAGCAGTCTCACTTTTTATTATTGTACGAGTGGAGTGAGGAGAAGCCTTTAATAGATCTTAGTAAGGGCACTGATTAAGTTAAAGAAAGGTAGAGACCCGTTATGCTATTGTTAAGAGAAGGGTAATAGAGGGCCACCTTTTGTACTAAGAGAAATGTAACTGTGTATGTACCCACTTGCCATCACAGTTGTTTTTGGCATGGAATATAGCTGTATCTAATCCAGTTTTTAGTGTGGTATATAGGTGAAGCTTTGTAAAGCCTGACATAGAAGCTGATGGACTACTGTATCAAAAACAGTATGTGCCTCTGATGACAGAGGAGGTTGTCCTGTTTTTTTTGATCATTATGCATCATATGCAGTACATATTGAAACATCCCTCCATATGTCAGTATAGGCTCTCCTTGGAATAAGCGTTGTATGTCCATCTGAAATTAGACACCTCCCCCTTATTTTCATTAATTTAAAAGACATTAAACTAGCTCTACTAAATGCCAGGGTCCTAACAAAAATGGCTCAACTTGAGACTCTCCTGCAATTTAAACATACATACATGTTTAGTTTCAGAGACTTGTTTCATTTAGTCCTAGGTTTAGTGCCTGTCATGTCATCAGACCTAATGGTAGTTGTGGAGAAAGTGTCAGTATTTGTCAAGGATATCTTATGTTAATGGCATATTCCTCAGCATGGCCTGCCTTCGGCATAGGCGGACTAGGCAACCGCCTAGGGTGTCATACAAGCCGACCTCATAAAGGGGCACAATTTTAATGAACTTTTTCCCAGTCTGACAGTCTGTAAAAGTTTGTGCGCTTCTTGGCGCACTGTCTGGAAAATGGAGCTTGCCTGTCAAGGCTGGCAGATTAATTTTCTTTTAATTTAAAAAAAAAAATACATTTTTAGGGGCATTCTTCTTTATGAATGCCCTTTATGGCAAGCTGCACAGATGCAGAACTGACTGATTTTTTATTTCTTGGTTGTCTGCTCACGAGTGGAAACATGAGGGGGTATGTGGTTTTGTGCGTGTGTGTGCGCATGCTTGCGTATGTGTGTGTGTTTGGTAGTAAATATATACCCTTGGACTTGTACAGAAATGTTGCAAAAAATCTGTATTAACAGGGAGTCAGACTCATGACTTTGGAATTCAATGATTCATCTAATTTTCATTTCATAGTAAATAAATATTGCTGTACTGAGGCAGCACATCCAAATCATGCTGACTGTATCTTTCCAAGTGTCAGTGGTGTGGCTATAAGCTATGTTTTGCAAATGTGTTCATCTACATTTCTGTAAATGGATTATTGCTGGAATCCAGTATTTTAATGAGTCTTTGTTTTACTTCAGAATTTACAGACTGGTAATTTTTGTAGCTTGAAGAAAGCAACTATGCTATAGTGTGTTATAATAAAAATTCTTAAGTAATACAAAGACTCATTAAAATACTGGATTCCAGCAATAATCCATTACATTCAGGACATGAAGACAATTCATTTCTGAGAATCTCTATCACAGATATAGGTTATAATTTATAATATTCCTGGTATAACTGTCATAACTGATATAATCTCATTCATTTGTATGTTTATTGAATCAAACAATACAAAATTAATAAAATGTTCTGCTTGCAACTCATAAAGTTCAGACTTCGGGGATAAACTGGCCAGTGTAGCATACTTTTTCCCTTATTAGCTGAAGCATTGCTATATACTATATCCAATTTGTTAGTTCCTAATGCTACTTGAAAAAAAATGTACTGAAATTTGGAGGAATACATTAGTGCCAGAATAATAAGTCACTTTCTCAGAGTCAAATGATAATGCAACCAGACTGATTTCAGTTTAAAATATCCAGGACATGATTTATAAGAACCTCTGTTGACTTGAGTGTTATACTAAACTGTTGAATATAGATTTTATTTTACATCAAGGAAAGGATTAATTCACACAATTTCATTTATAGTGGACCTTGTTAAAAAAATGTTTTGACTTTGACCTTATATCAGGCTAATACCAAATTACAATGAGTTATGTTGTTTTTCAAAAGAAGTAGCCCTTGATACCAGATTGAAATGTCCATGTTTGCTTTCTACCTGCAGTGGTTTAATGTATTCATGGAAATTAACCCAGAAAGGATGATTTGCATGCAAGGTGCCTCATAATAAATAGGTCCATTTATGTACATCTATTAAATATTTGTTGCAAGGGTCTGAAAAACAGATATAAGTATAGCACATTGTTGTGTATCAGCAAGATGATATGGTATGGAGCTGTACAGCAGTAGCCTGTGTTATTAGCTAAAAACAAAAATGCTCTATTAAGCAGTCTCTTATAGTGCTTTAAGAACCCCCTTTACAGCCCGTCGCACATATGCATAAGATAAAACCAGGTCACAAACACCTGTTGTGACTGATCGTTTATGCCTTTGTTTTCCACACACAGTTTAGTATAACACTCACAATTTTGGGTTGGGAGGGTGGCTTAATGGCTAAGGTGTTTGCCTTACAAACACAAGGTGCAGGGTTTGAGTCTCATAAAAGATAATTGGCTAGGCTTAAAATGGCTCGCAAGGGCAGTTAGCTTAGTACTAAACTATGAACTTGAATTGCAGAAGGCATTTTGACTGCGAGGCGGACCATCATTGCACAAGTGTATGTGTGTAAGAGATAGGTAGCATACCCCTCAACTGTCCAGGTGTTTGCAGAATATCCAGATTTTTGCCCCATATTTTTGTCTGTTCCTTAGAAAAAGGATTAAAGTTGCTAAATAGTGGCAGACATTTGAGTTTTAGACTATATCCCTTAGAAAAATGCATACTAACACAAATCCTGTTATTCTAGCAATTTTCTAAGTTCATGAGAGCAATATTTGTAATTTGTTCCTATTTATTTTAGGCTTTGTCCAGATTTGTCCAGATTCCTTGCACTTGAGCAAGAAGTTTAGAGACATGACTGTACTTGCATCCATCTTAACAAATAGTAATCCAGGTCTGCATCAGTTTGTTAGGGTTAAAATATTCTGTTTTGCTAAGAGGATTGAGAATGTTTCTGCTTTGAAAAAATACAGCTACACAAATGATATTTACTTAAAACATTGAACATATAAGTAACTTTGGCTAGCTGAATTGGCTTGTAATTGTTTTTTAAATTAGTTTTAGCACTTTGACAATGTCTAAGTTTATACACATTTTTTTTTTTAATTTTATTTTAGATATTTGTTGCAGGTGTATGACCTACAATTGGGAGTATAGCTTTAAACAAAAAGCAGATGTATGGAGTCAGGATGGAGTGGCGGATTGTTTAAACTACTTAAACAGTATATTCAGTTGAGATAATTATCTGATGAAAATCCAAGTTATATGGGATGAAAGTGCACATCAGTTTTATTGTTTTCATGGTTTGATTCACGGTGATTTATTAAAAGTTTTTTAGACTTTCTGCACATTCTTGGTTTCATTTTGGAGATGTCCTTCAAGGATGCATCTGCAGTCATAACATATGGGTTATCCTGCCTCAGGCAGCCCTTCGGTCGGATTCCAAAGTCTGGGTCTGGCCTCGGCTGATGTCGCCTTTTCGCTTCCCCGGCGTCAGAGCTTCTGGGGTATAAAGGCATCAATTTTTCCTCATCTTTCTTGCCGCCTTGTGCCGGCAGCAGAAGCTGTTCAAGTGCGGGGTCGGTCAGTCCAGAGATTTCAGCTACCGAAGACTTGAAGTAAAAGCTGAAATGCCCGTTGGGGACCTTGAAAAAAGCTAAGTACCCGTTGGGGACTCTTTCTATGGCGATGTCAGACAAAGTAAATAATTGTTTAACTTGTGGGGAAACAAATACCTCCTAGGTTCCATTCTTACTGCCTTCTTTGCTTAGGCCCAGACCACGACATATCAGCTTGTTTAGCCTGTGCCTCCTTCAACCGACGGACTCTTAGACGTCGGTTTTGGAAACGCTTTTGCTTATAAAATGCTGTCGGAAACTCCGACTTCGCATATGGTCAAAAAACGCAGGAAAGGGACCGACCTCTCGCGGCCCGCTGCTGGCTGAAAACCGCGGCTAGGCGCTAGTGTCTAGTGTTCGGGTTTGACTGAAACAGAGTCGTTGTTGCTACTACACCCGACCACCATACACCACACCACGGGGCAGAGAGGCCCCTAAGTCGGCACTGAAACTCCTACCGAAGCTAGTGCTCACCATACTTTTGGACATTTCTACCCCTACACGTGGGGCAGCTAGGCCCCCAGCTTCTATGTCTATTAAGGCCTTCTCCAGGGCAAAAGCTGCCAAACTTTCAAAAACTTTGCCTGCCAAATCTAATTCCCAGAGGCCTTCCTCCAGTTCTCAGATCCTCAGTCTTGCTGAGGACCTTATATCCTTAATTAGGGGTTCCCAACCTCACCCAGACAGGGCCTCCCAACCTCCTCCAGACAAAGGCCCAGGACTGGAGTCCCTCTGAACCTCTCTCCCCAGGACTGATCCCCTCGAACCTCTCTCCTCAGATTACTGCACGGATGGATCTGGTTGTCAGACCATCAGGAAGGGGCCTACTAATTATTATGGATTCAGATGCAGAAGATTCTATTCCTTCGGCCTCCCCACCTGAAGAATTTTCCTTTGGGGAGACTTTACACTCCATGAGGAAGCACTTTCAATGGCAGGGTCAGGATTTCTCTGATTCTAGAAAAAGATTAAGGACCTTCTTGCATTTGCCCCAGCATAGGCCCTTAGCCATACCTCCTGTTCTAACTGTAATTGATGATGTGTACAGTGATGTCAGTACTGCACCTGATTCTCTTCCCCCGGCCCCTGCCAAACCTGACAAATATTACAGGGTCCCGTATTCTCACTTCCACCTGTATAAAGCCCATGCTGCAGACCCAGAAACTATTTCTCAGGGCCCTACAGGGGTTGCAGCTGCTACTGCCAAGAATCCCCTACCCTCTGAAAGAGAGTCTAGAGCGTTAGAGAGATGGGGAAAAAAAGGTATATACATCACTGCTCTTCTGCCAGGGCATTAAACTGTCAATTCCATATGATACAGTACCAAGAATTTTGTTAGATCAGCTGAATAGAAGCTTTCTTCTCCTGAACCTTTAGACAGTAAATCCTTCAGGGATTTGGTACACAAATCTCAGCAGGTCAGTAATCATTTCTTAAAATGTGGCTATGATGCACTGGAGGCTTCATTTAGATCAGCTATGACTGGGGCAGGGCAGTTAGGCATGCCTGGCTGAAGGAGCAATCTTGCCAGACCATGTCAAGGCTAAACTCGATGCTCCAATGGAGAAACAAAGTTTGTTGGCTCCCTGCACAGGAGATTCTAAAGAAGGTGGAAGAAAAAGCAAAAATCTGTGCAACAGTAAAGGAATTCCTGCAGGTCCAACCTCCAAGGTTCAGCAGAAACTGGCCTACAAAGAATTGGTCCTTTTCAGACACTCAGAGCACAGAGGGGCAGGAACAGGCACCCTAGAGGCAGAGGTCAATCAAGAGGTGCCTACAGGGGCCGTCAGTGGCAGCCTGCAAACCAGAGGGGTAGTGCCACAGCTACAACTACAACCACTACCACAGGACAGACCCAATGACTTGACTCTGATCCCGCCTACCAGGGATCAACTGGAGGCTCCTTGAGGCGGGAAAGCTGGCTTTATTCTCGAAAAACTGGCATTGCATTACAAAGGATACATGGACATTGCAAACAATAGACAAAGGATACAGGTTTTACTTCCACTTTGCCAAAAGGCGTGAATCCAAACCTTCCACCAAACCAGAAGGCAGAGGCTTTAAGACAAATCAGCAAACTACTTCAGATGAAAGCCATAGAAAAGGTATCATCTACAGAACAAGGCCATGGATTTTACTCCAGATTATTCCTTGTACCAAGAAAAGAAAACCAATGGAGGCCTATTCTCGATCTGTCCTTACCTCATTGTGCCAAAATTCAAAATGCTGACCCTACAGCAACTTCTTCCCATGCTGGGCAAGGAGTCTTGGCTGGTGACTCTAGATCTCAAGGAGGCATACCTGCACGTCCCTATCCGACCAGATTGCAGAAGACACCTCAGATTTCTTGCAGGATCAGAGCATTATCAATTCTCAGCATTGCCCTTTGGCTTATCTACTGCCCCCAGAGTATTCACGAAATGCCTGGCATCAGTAATTGCACATTGCAGACTTCAGGGAATTCAAATTTATCCATACCTGGACGACTGCCTAATACAAGGACAACAACAAGAAACAATTGTTAAAGGACTTGGCCTATGTCATACACCTGCTACAGGCCTTGGGATACACAGTCAACCTCCAAAAGTCAAGACTAGTGCCATCCCAAAGGATAACCTTTTTGGGTGCGGATCTGGACACAATCACTCAGATGGCTTTTCTCACAGAAGAAAAACAAAACAACTTCCAGATTATTTCATGATTTTAACAAGACAAACTCAGCTTACTGCAAGGAAAGTCCTGCAGGCCCTGGGTTACATGGCATCCTGCATAATCTTAATTCCACATGCCAGGCTGCAAGGAATGTATGGTCTCAACACAGTCACAGCCTAGAAACCATGATACCAATCATTCCATGCCTTCAAAAGGAATTCCTTTGGTGGGCTCAGGCCTGCCAGTCCAACAGAGGGTTGCCTTTCAACAAACCAAAAACAAGGCAGACCATCACCACGGACGCCTCAGACCAGGATGGGAGCACACATGGAGGACAAATGCATCCAAGGCCTATGGCCTCAAGGGCAGCTAAGCATGCACATAAACCAAAAGGAAATGCTGGCAGTGAGGCATGCAATCGAGGCATTCAAACCATTCCTCCAGCAAGGACATCTGTTAATAAGGACAGACAACACCACGGTCATGTGGTACATAAACAAACAAGGAGGCACACATTCCTACCCTCTATGCTGCATGGCAATGAATCTGTGGAACCTATGCCTGAATCTCAGTATCCAGCTACAGGCCAAATTCGTACCAGGAAAAGAAAATTCACTAGCAGACAGTTTAAGCAGAACTACCACGGATGCACACAAATGGATGCTGCATCCAGACATCTTCAAACTCATAAAGAAATGGGGAATGCCAGAGATAGATCTGTTTGCCTCCCCACTCAACCACCAACTGAAAAAATTCTGCTCAAGGACATACCACCCACAAGCCTGGAGGGTGGACTCTCTCTCTTTCAGCTGGAATGCCCTAACAGTATATGCCTTTCCACCTCTTCCGTTGATGTACAAGGTTCTACTGAAGATCAGGGAGGAACAGCCAAAGGTGATACTAATAGCTCCGGACTGGCCAAGACAACACTGGTATCCGCTACTGAGAAGCATGTCTCAGGCGAACTCATGGCCTCTTCCCCTATGGCCTCTTCTTCTACAATTTCAAGACCCTGCATCCAAACTTGAAAACATTGCAACTAACTGCCTGGAAAATTCCTTAAAACCAAACTGTTTTATCTCAGAGGGTGAAGGACATTATCCTGACCTTCCACAAGGAAGACATACTCAGCTAAATGGAAGAGATTCCTCATTTGGAGCACATCAAAGGGCACAGATGTCTCAGTGGCAAACCTAGCACACATCCTAGAGTACTTAGCAGAATTGTTCCACAATGGCCTGTCTTACTCCTCCATTAAGATTCATGCTTCAGCAATTTCAGCAGAATACAATATGGATCCTATCTTCTCTCACCCTCTGCTCAGACAATTTTGAGGGATCAAAATGTTAAACCTCCAAGGAGACCCCCCTCTACCTGCATGGGATCTCAATTTTGTGCTGGAAAAATTGACACTACCTCCTTTTGAACCAGCAGCATCAGCAGACCTACAGTTTCTATCTTGGAAAACTGCTTTTCTTCTGGCAATCACTTCAGCAAGAAGAGTATCCGAGTTACAGGCATTAATGGCAGTGCAGCCTTTTCTTATTTTCCACCAGGATAGTGTGTCACTGAGAACCAATCCTACTTTCATGCCAAAGGTGGTATCCAGGGTATCCTTGAACCAAGCTATTCATTTGCCTACTTTCTTCCCTAACCCACAGAACAAAGGAGAGAAACTTTTGCACACCTTGGATATACAGACAGCTACGCTACTATCTGGACAGAACTAAAACCAACAGAAAAACTGACCAACTTTTTGTAGCATATGCAACCTGGGTGCAAGGAAGAGCAATTTCCAAACAGACAATTTCAAAATGGATAGGAAATTGCATTCGTTTTTGCTACTCTTTTCATAGAAAGACAGCTCCTGAAAATATCAGGCCTCATTCCACAAGGGCCACAGCCACCACTACAGCTTTCCTACGAGGGTTGGCTACCAAGGACATTTTAGAAGCTGCTACTTGAAGCTCCGTGCATACATTTGCCAAGCATTACAATCTACCTTTATACTCCAGATCCCGAGCAGGGTTTGCAACTGCAGTTCTGCAGGGGATTCTAACTACACCATCCTTCTCTTAGTACCTCCTCCCCCAGTTTGGCTATGGTATTCTACCCATATGTTATGACTGCAGATGCATCCTTGAAGGACATAGTACAGTTTTGTACCTACCATAAATGTAGATGTCCGATAGGTATGCATCTGCAGTCAGGATTACCCACCCTCCTTCCCCTCTGTGGTATTCCTAGGGTGCTTACCCTCTTTCAGCTAACTGGGGGAATCTATTATGGTGTATTTGTTTGTTTGTATATATATATATATATATATATATATATATATATATATGTATAATTTGCTACTGTTTGGAACTTCTCAGCGTTATCCAAATTTAGCCTTCCTAGAGGGCACCTGGCATCTGGGGCAAGAAACACTGAGGAAAATGGCGTCGGCTGATGCCTTTATACCCCAGAAGCTCTGACGTCGGGGAAAGTGCGACATCAGCCGAGGCCAGACCCAGACTTTGGAATCCGAGGGCTGCCTGAGGCAGGACAAACCCATATGTTATGACTGCAGATGCATACCTATCGGACATCTACATTTATGGTAGGTACAAAACTGTACTTTTGTCATTGGGATCTTTTGTGCTTGTGTTTATTTACAGTAGTCATGTGGCCAGTGTTTGCTTCCAGTTTCTAAGGTGCATCGTGCACTAGATGTGAGTCTATACTTTCTGTAAGCTAGTGTAATGTGAATCAAAAGCAGCCAGTTAGGTTAGACTGCCCTTGGAAGTCCGACCGTTCTAATAATAATATGGGCCAAGTATAGAACAACTGTCTGTGTTTCTTCCAATTTGACGTAGGGGTTCAGCTGTGTCTTCTGTGGCATGTGGAACAGCTGTATGTAGGGTTAGTTTCTGTTGGTGGTATTTTTGGATTTAAACAGCAGTATAGGATAGCAAAAACTGCCCAGTCCTGTGCACTTATTGTGGTAGTACATAGGTTGCAGAGAAGATAGTATTTGGAGTGTTTACTTCTCTTGTATTAACTGAATGTATCTCTGTCTTGTTCAGCCATTCTGTGAATGTTTCATTTGTCTTGTCACCAAGCTTCATTGTAAAGGTGCAGTGGTAGTGCTGTTGCCTGACATCAAGAGGTTCTCTGGTTTGTTTCTCGGCTGGAGTGCTTTCTATGGGGAGTCTGCATGTCCTCCCTGCATTTGTTTGGATTTTCTCCAGGTACTCCAGTTTCCTCCCATGTTACAAAGACATGTAGTGCATTTCTACCTGCGCCTCTGCTGAAAGTTGGCTTTGTTCCAAGTCAGACTTTCCTGGTAAACATATGTTAAATAAAGAGGTGATGTGATCATAGTAGTGTTGCTTGCAAATCTGTGGTGGTTGCAATTTACCTCTCTCTCTCAAATGTCTCTTATTTTGACTCAAAAGTTTGCTCTGTCCCTCTTAATCCCTCCTAAAACTGGTGATTTTAAAAAGAAGGCGATGAATTACATTTAATGAATAATGATGACAATACAATCATGAAGCATAAACAGGTAGAAGCATAACAGTGTTTCCTTGAAAAACTAGTGACTAAATTAAAGAAAATAGCATTCTGAGTAGAAAAATGTAAACAGGTCTCCCTTTGTTTTTTTTTTTTTTGTTTTTTTTTGTCATTCCATTCCTGACAGACAGACCAAAGGTGTAATGTTCAAGGCAGAGAGGCTGTGAAATGTAATATCAAAACATTCTTCAATAAATGTCCTGTAATCAAAAGGACTAAGCCTCAGATGCCTGGGTGAATGGTACCTGCCAGCTGATAGTACAGCTTTGTGCACCTGCTCGGGCTGTATTATGTCCTAAAGTAAGTATGTGTGTGTGTGTTGTGTGTGTCTCAGCTGGCTCTGATTTTGGATCTTATTACTTGTCAGATGAAATCTGGTATTAATTTTGGATTTCATAACTTTCGGAAAATGCTTGGTAATACAAAACCTCTTACAGTAGAAACTCATTTTCTAGCATTTAAAAAATTGAAGGAAATAACTGGAGTGGCTTTCATGGGGAGTGACTTATCTGTGTCTGTGGCTCAAACAGGGGTGTGTCATGAGTATGGCATGGGTGGGGCTTAAGGGGTGCAGGAGCAGTACTTCGCCTAGGGCGCCATTTCAGCTAAGGCCGGCCCTGTTCCTCAGTACACCTGATTTGAACTTCTAGATTCCACATCAGGCTAAACAAGATTTAATTTCCAGTTCTTCACCAGCCATAAAGTGCCCTCTGTTACCTTCTGAGTATGATAGTTATCTTAACACCTTAGCTGACATCTCCATTAATCCCAACACCTTTCTATTGGAGGACTTCTGATGTCCACCAATAACTTGGCTGACTTTCACTGCCAGTGGTCACTATTCCCAGTGCTTTGTTTGCATTGTAAATATTTAACCTTCCTTCTAAGGCCCCAGTACCCTGGAGTGTGACCTCATACAATAAGGCCACTTCTTGCCCACCACTATATGCATCATCCTTTTGACATTTGTTAACTGGGTTAGTCCAACTGAGTTTGCAAACAAACCCATTTTCAGCGGAGACCCAAGGGGAAAAGCACCAGCAAACAAAAGTAAAAATAGTGACAATATACAAATATTAAATAATCACAATAAAAGTAATTGTAAAAAAAAAAGGAAAGGATGTTCTTCGTGTTTCACTGTTGCAGTCATTACATTTGGGTAATCTGCTGGCAGGTTGCCCTCAGTCGGCCTAAATAAAGTCTTGGGTCCTGCGTCGGTTGCTGTCTCCTCTTCCATGACGTCAGGTCGTCAGGGGTATAAAACATGCAGCCGACGCCATTTTATTCAGTCTTTCTTGCCGTGCGGTGCCCGAAGCAGAAGCAGTTTGCAAGTGCCTGTCGGCCGACTCCTGAAATTTTCGCATTAGAGTTTCAGAACCAAAGTCTTCAACTAAAGCTAAGTACCCTGTTGGGGAAACTGTCTTGCTCCTTACCGATGTCAGTAAAAGTTAATAATTGCATTACTTGTGGGAAGCAAATACCTCATAAGGATTTTCATTTGTACTGTATTCCTTGCCTAGGCCCAGATCATAACGTGCCTTGCTGTCGGTTTTGTGCTAGATTTAACCAATGCACTAGTAAGCATCTGTATGTTTTTGCCTCAAAATATTTTGGATCCAGATTTAATTACCCTGAAATGTCGTCTGTTAGCAATCCGACTACCGAAGTTCACAAAAAATGCAAAGAAAAAGACAGACCATCGTGGTCCAAAACCGACTAAGCTTCTCCTAAGCCAGTCGCCGGTTCGCCGGTACCCAGTGAGGTGCTTTCGCAGTCCCTGATACCCACTACTTTTAAGTCGCAGGCCTCTACCGAGACCCATGCAGAGTCCGGTATGCCGTGAGATTCTCAGAGTATTGAATCCGCGGATGTCTGTCCCTTTGGGTCTGGAGCCACTGAGCAGGCACCGGCTTCTGAGGGTGTTTTCAGGCCTCAACATTTTTATATAAAACCAACGCCAGCTTCAAAAACAAGATTAAAAACGTCTAAGTCTAAAACACCGATGCATGAGCCACATGCTCAGGCCTCTTTGGCTAAAAAGCAGATAATCAAAAATGGCTGAGGACTTAATTACCTTGATCAGGGGTTCCCAACCCCCCCTCCTGCTAAGAGGCCTAGGCAAGACACTGATTATGAATCTTCAGATCAGGTTTCCATTTCTTCTGATTCCTCTTCTGATCAGGAATTCTCTATTCCACCCTATGAGGATTAACATGCAGAAGAATCCATCCCATCTGCATCTCCTCCTGAGGATTATTCTTTTGGAGAAACCTTTCATACTTTAAGGGAACATTTTCATTGGGAGAGTCATGATTTCTCTGAATCAGAAAAGAGGCTTAGGGATTTCCTTCTTCCTCAGCATAGGCCTTTGGCAATACATCCTGTATTAGACATTGTTGATGTGTTTTCGGAATCAAGCATGGCTCCTGATTCCCTACCTCCGGCTCTTAGTAAGCCAGACAGATATTACAGGGTTCTTGACTCCCACAAATTTCTATTCAAAAATCCTGCTGCTGATCCTGAGACTATCTCACAGGGTCCCAAAGGTGTAAAGGCCTCTACAGCCAAAAATCCTACCTCCTCTGATAGAGATTCTAGGGCGGTGGATAGATGGGGAAAGAAGGTTTATACATCTGCAACCTTGGCAATTAGGGCCTTAAACTGCCAGTTTTATATGCTTAAATATCAGCAACATGTTATGGGCTTATTGAAACAGAAAATTATGTTGATTTATGATTGTGTGGAAAATAAAGAATTACAGGAATTATTGCATGCAGCAGAACAGGTTGGAAAGCATATTTTGCAATGTGGTTTTGATTCCTTGGAGGCTTCTTGGAGGGCCGCAGTTACTGGATCTGTAATTTAGAAGGCATGCCTGGCTCAAGGAGCAAAATCTGCCTGATCATGTTAAAGCTAAATTGTTGGATGCCCCTTTACAGCATGATACTCTGGTAATAAGGCAGAAGATGTTTTAAAGAAAATTGAAGACCAAGCTAAATCTATGCAAACTGTAAAAGATTTCTTAACAAGTGCAGCCACCCAGGTTCAGTAGGCACTGGCCTACTAAAAATTGGTCCTTTCCTGTGTCCAACAGAGCCTCTCAAAGCAAATCCAGGTGCTCAAAAGGCTCTAGATACCAATCACAGGTTTCTTGCAGGTCAAAGCAAAGGGGTGTCTCCACCTCCAAATCTGGAGGAAACAAAGCACAACCCTGCAGTAAGCAGTCTCAATGACTTCTACCTTCACCAAGAACTTATCTTTTGGCAGCCCCCTTGGGGGGAAACTTAGCACTTCATGCTCAAAATTGGCAGTTAATTGGCCAGGACAAGTGGGTATTGAACATAGTATCCCAGGGGTACAGATTTCATTTCCATACTTTGCCAATTCCAAACGGTTGGCCAGATCCGCCACAAAATCAATGGGCAGAGGCTCAGAAACAAGTTATGTCCCTCATGGATATAGGGGCTATTCAGCCAGTACCAGAACAGGAAAAAGGACAAGGTTTTTATTCAAGACTTTTCCTGGTAACCAGAAAAGACAATGCCTGGCGTCCATTACTGGACTTATTGATTTTGAAGACTTCCTGGACATTCCAAAATTCAGAATGCTGACTTTACAACAGCTACTGCCTATGCTGGGCAGGAATGCCTGGTTAGTGACTTTAGACTTAAGGCATATCCCAATAAGGGAATCGTGCAGCAGATACCTCCACTTCATGGCAGGTTTTTTGCATTACCAATTCTCTGCACTGCCCTTTGGCTTATCTACTGCACCCAGAGTCTTTACAAAGTGCCTCGCACCAGTATTTGCATTTTGCAGACAAAGAAGCATACAGATTTATCCTTACCTGGACGACTGTCTCATTCAAGCAGAGAACAAGGCTACTAACATGCCTAGGGTACACAATAAACAAAAAGAAATCCCATCTGGTACCCTCTCAAATAATTACATTCCAGGGTGCAAGTTTGAATACAACTGCCCAGATAGCTTACCTTACGCCAGACAAACAAAGGCAACTGCCAACATACTTCAAACAGATGGCAACAAAAATCCAGTCATCTGCAAGACAAATTCTGCAGGCTTTGGGGTTCATGGCATCCTGCATTCTACTAATTCCATATGTAAGACTGCATATGAGGAATGGTACCAAAAAAGTTTATGGAGTCATTGTCACAGTCTGGAAACAATGATTCTTCTCATTCCCTGCCTACAACAGGAGTTTCTTTGGTGGGCAGAGACATGTCACCAAAACAAGGGACTGTCATTCACTCTACCCCCTGCCACCCAAACCCTTACTACAGAAGCATCAGACTATGCTTGGGGGGGCCCACCTGGCGGGGAGATGCATTCAGGGTATATGGAGCCCACAACAAATGCATCTGCATATCAACCAGAAAGAGATGCTAGCTGTTCAGAATGCTCTGACAGCCTTCAAGGATTTACTTTATCCAGGGAAACTACTGATAAAGACGGACAACACCACAGTTATGTGGTACATAAACAAGCAGTGGGGGTACACATTCCTACCCCCTTTGCAGACTAGCCATGGCATTGTGGAACACAGCTTTGACTTACCAAGTACATCTTCAAGCTCAATTCCTGCCAGGAAAACAAAATACTCTGGCAGACGACCTAAGCAGAAATCTTATGGACCCATACGGTGGAAACTGGATCCACAAATCTTCAGCATGGTAACACAGAAATGGGGGAGCCCAGACATAGATCTATTTGCCTCTCCCCAAAATTATCACCTAGACAACTTCTGCACATGGACATTATCACAGACAAGCATGGAAAGTGGATGCCCTATCCTTCAGTTGGCAAAACCTATCAGTATATGCCTTTCCCCCTCTGCCTCTTCTCTCCAAGGTCTTACTAAAGGTCAGACAGGAAAAAACAAAAATGGTCCTGATTGCTCCAGATTGGCCTCGCCAGCACTGGTACCAAAGTCTAAGGAATATGTCTCAACTCCCTCCTTGGTACTTGCCTCAAATACCTCATCTACTGTCTCAGCAGAACAATCACATTATGCACACACAGCTCCAAACTCTGAACCTTGCAGCATGGCTGATCATTTAATTCTTCAAACAACACCTCTCAGTAAATCTGTGATGGATGTCATTTTGGAAGCCAGAAGGCCTAGTACTAGAAAATCTTATGCTGATAAATGGAAGAGATTCTGTGCTTGGAACCAAGCACAAGGAACGGACACCGCAAAACCAAATATCTCTCAGATTTTACAATACTTGACTGAGATGCTTGACAAGGGCCTATCTTTTTTGTCAATAAAAATCCATGCCTCTGCCATCTCAGCTCATTACAACAAGGAGCCTCCACTCTTTTCTCATCCTCTGCTAAAACAGTATCTTAGAGGGGCCAAAAATTTAAGGCCTCCCAGATCATCACCAACTCCTGCATGGGACTTCAATTTTGTGCTGGAAAAACTCACCCTGCCTCCTTTTGAACCAGCAGCTACTGCGGATATAAAATTTTTATCTTGGAAAACAGCTTTCCTCTTGGCAATCACTTCAGCAAGAAGGGTTTCAGAACTACAGGCTCTCATGGCTGTGGAGCCTTTTATTACATTTCACCCGGACAGGGTGTCCCTCAGGAACAATCCTTCCTTTATGCATAAGGTAGTATCCAGTATGGCTGTTAACCAAACATTTCATCTGCCAACATTTTACCCATATCCGCAGAACAAGGGGGAGAGGATTCTGCATTCATTGGACGTACACAGACAACTAAGATTCTACTTATGCAGGACCAAATCTCTAAGAAACTCTGAGCAAACTACTGGTGGCATTTGCTTCAGGATCAGAGGGGAAGGCTATATCAAAGCAGACTATTTCTAAGTGGATAAGCAACTGCATTAGTTTCTGCTACTTACACCATGGTAAACGTGTGCCCAAGGGAATCGGGTCACATTCCACCAGGGCTGCCTCTACCTCAGCAGCTTTTCTCCGAGGAGTTCCAACCAAAGACATTCTAGAAGCTGCTACTTGGATCTCTGTCCATGCCTTCACAAAGCATTATCATTTGCCTCTCTTCTCCAAATCCAGGGCAGGCTTTGCCACTGCAGTTCTGCAGGGTCTTATAGCCACTCCTAATGCTGTTTAGTTCCATTCTCCCATCCATAGCTTTGGGATTCTACCCAAATGTAATGACTGCAACAGTGAAACACGAAGAACATAGTACAGTTGCATACACTTACCATAAACGTAGATGTTCGAGTGTATTCACTGTTGCAGTCCGGGTTACCCACCCGCCATCCCCCTTTTCTATAACTTCTCTTTCCTTCACTATAGTCTAAAGACTTTGTGGTGTATTTGCTTTTAGATGAAGGTAAAGTTTATGTTGCTAAAAGTGCATTTATATATATTGCTGTTTATAGTTATATATATGTATATATATATATATATATATATATATGTGTGTGTGTGTGTATATATTTTTTTTTTTTTTTTTTTTTTGCTCCCAATTTGGGGGACACCTGACATCTGGGGCAAGAAAACCCGAATAAAATGGCGTTGGCTGCATGTTTTATACCCCTGACGACCTGACGTCATGGAAGAGGGAGACCGCAACCAAAGCAGGACCCAAGACTTTGTTATTCAGGCCGACCAGCCAGCAGATTACCCAGATGTAATGACTGCAACAGTGAATAGCCAAACATCTACATTTATAGTAAGTGTACACAACTGTACGTTATTAACTGTTTACATTGCATTGATAGTAAGCAACCCATTTTCAGTGGAGACCCAAGGGGAAATTTTGTTAAATCAGACCATAAA
This sequence comes from Protopterus annectens, assembly GCF_019279795.1. Lineage (NCBI taxonomy): Eukaryota > Metazoa > Chordata > Ceratodontiformes > Protopteridae > Protopterus > Protopterus annectens. The sequence goes on along the minus strand of NC_056735.1, from coordinate 1,794,641,990 downwards.
CCTGGGACTTTTTCCTTTAAGACTGGAAGGTACTTACCTTGCAGATATTTCTGTGTTTTGGTGCTGCTCAAAAATAAACTAATTTGCTGTAGTCCTCCTCTGATATTTCTCATTGCTAAAGCTGTTGCCTTTGCTTCTCATTTTCTACTGCCACATAAGTAATTAACTTGGTAAAGCAGTCCGTATCCACATCAAATGTAATGAAAAATTTAAAAGCCCGTATGGTATGGAGTATTAATATAAGTAAATGATGTACTAAGAGAAAGAAGTTACTTAATGCCTATGTTGTTGTTTGTCTTTCGGCTTTTTCCCGGTAAGGGGTCACCACAGCGTCCGCTAATGATTGGCAGTAGTTTTTTATGAAACGCTGAGGTGCCAACTCGACGCCCAACCTTCAAAAAAGGCACGCCCATTTACACATGCATGTCTTTCAAAAGCTACCCAACCGTGGGGAGGACATGCAGACTCCACACAGAAGGCACTTCCAAGCCAAGCTGAGAATCGAACTGGAGAACATCTTGCTGTGAGGTAACTGTGGCATACAAGTTACTTAATGCCTATAAGAGTTCATATTCTACTTACTTTAAGAGCACACTTGAGCATATTGGGTGTCTTTCTACCTCCCTAGTAAACTTAAGGGAAACATCAGGAAGTTTACAAATTTAAAATAGCCATTAAAGCCAAAAATACCTACAAATCTTTTAACTGTCAGGAAGTTGAGCTAACACCCGATAGTGTTCCGCACTGGTCCACAATGCCTTACACATGGACCCAAGGAAATGGCTAATGTCTTAGTTCATAAATTTCATGCCCATTTTACTCCACCCACAATTTATAGCCATCTCTAGTCCCAGCCACCCCTTTAATGACTGCGGAACTTAGAACACCACATTCATGGACCCTGGTAATATACCAGGTTGCATACCTCTCAACTGTATAGATGTTCGCAGATAAATGTCCAGATTTTTCTCATTTTTTGGTCTGTTCCTGATAAAATTTGTGGTTTTATGACAAATCATTGAGAATTTGTCAATAAATGAGAGATATTTGAGTTTTATGCATCATGTCGGTCACAAAATGTATGCCAGTGGCAGCGCCTGTCATTGACAACTAAGTTTGTAAGAGCAGTATTTAAAATTTGTCCATGATTTTGGGTATTTGTACCCCTCAAAATTTTTTTCTTTGTCCAGATTTATTGTGCTTAGAGTTTGGAGGTGTCCTGGGTTTTCTGATTATCAATGCCAGATATGGTTCATTAGAAACCCTATTTAACCTCACTAATCTGTGTTTCTTCACAGGTTACATTTCTGAAGCCTGTAAAATAACCACTGTAATGCCATTACACAAGGATGGCCCTGGTTACTACAGACCTATTATTCTCACTAGCTGAACGAACACGTTCCCTCAATCCTCATTAGTCTGGGGATTGTCTGCTTTGTCACCAAGGGCTCCTGCCTCTTTAACATCATTAGTATTTTTGAAAAAGTCACTGAATCAGTGGATAGTGGCTTACATACAATATATGTGACCTGGCAAAGACCTTTGACACTATTCCCCATGCAGGCATTATGGACAGGTTTGTAAATCAAAATGTAATTACTTGTGTTGTGTGGTGAATAGTTAACTGATTGTCAGATTCAGAACCCATGTGGTTAAAGTTGCAGGTGTTATTTATGAAAGCCAAAAAAAATTTACCAGTGGTGTACAGCAGGGCTCAGTGTTGGGCCCTCTCTTATTTGGCATCTATTTCTTTAACCTTCAGGCTAACACTGTTGGCATGTGGTAGTCTAAGTTAGCAGATAGCTGTAAATAGGGTGGTGGTATTTGATCTTCCACTGATTCACAGTTAATACAATATGGGTTCGGCCATGTTAATAATCGGTGCAGTGTTCTCAAATTAAATGTAAAAGAAATTATCGCAGTTCTTTTTTGCAAACAAAACAATCATATACCTTTTAGGTGACACCCCTCCAATCAGATAAGGGATCTAGGCACTCTTGTATCTTTTGACCATTATGAGTCTGTAGCAGTTCAGAAAGCCTTCTGCTTGGCTTTATCTAAATTTGATTTATTAAATTCTATAGTGGTATCACCAAATGGAAGTATTTCTAGCATGAACCACTTGTATAGCTTTAATGTAGAGATGAATGGGTTTGTGTTGAACTTGATTAGATTGCAAACTAAGGTGTAGTGGTGGTCTTTAGAAGGGCAGGTGAGCAGTCATAGGTTCATGTGTGTACTAGGGTGATGACCACTAGGGCCTTTTTACACCTAGCCTTGCATGCCAAATCTCTGACCAGTTCTGTTACCTTTGAGAGGTGTAAGCAGTGGCTTGGGAGATTAAACATTTATAACCGGGGACCTGTGAGAGGAAACATTTAGAAACTGCTTATTAGAGTCATGAGCAAACAAGGGATGTAGTTCCTGTTCCCCATCCAGTAGTCCAAGTTACACTTTTGAAGTCTACTTATGAAGTTTAAGTGGTCACTAAAAGTTTCAGTTAAGATATCTGAGGAAGATATTACTGGGTTGTGAGAAGTATCAAATACAGATTTGATACTTTGAAAGATGATTGAATCTTCTTGATCTGTTAATAAGCTGAGAAAAACAATACAGGTTAATTTTAGTACTGTGTGTCATACAAGTTGATACCAGTCCCCATGTTTGTCGCTTATGATTAGGGCTTTGGATGGTATGTTGGAGAAGGCCTAGGATAGTATGTCTAGCAGTACAGACATCAGTACCAGGGAATGCATGTAGATATGATTATACAAATTTTTTATGCAAGTTTACTCTAAAAAGAAAAACAAGGAAATAAGTTCTTGTATTATGTTAATAGATGGCGATATCAAATAAGATCAGTCACTGTTACATTTGCTACTTAGGTTAACATTGAGTTTTGTCTCTGTTTTTGAATTATGAATTAAAGGTAGTGGGGCAGTATAGGATTATAAGAGGTTGCTAGGCTAACGGCCCCAGGGCCCTTACAAGCCTAGCCAAGTTCAGCCCGTGTTGCCAAGGGTGTCTGGTTCAAGCAGACACTAAAATCAGTACCTATTGCCCCTGTCCAGTAGGGACACAGGTGGAACCCCCCCGGGGTGAATTTCTAGTTACCCATCCAATCTTCCAAATTATACCTAAATGGGGCCAATGAGGGGCATTGTTTAACATGGATAGGAAGCTTGTCCCAAAAGTGGGGCAACTTCTGCGAGACAAATCTGTTTGTCCAGCAAGTTCTGTTGATATACCAAGTTAAGGTCCTTTGAGCGAGTGACCTGTGCGCCGTTTGACTTGTAAATGTGCAGCATTTCCATTAAAGCTTGGTCAGTATTGCTCTGTATGCAAGACACAGACCTGTTTCACTTTACTGGTTTGCTTCTCACTTAGGTCCCTTGCTCCTACTTGATTCCCTTAGGGGTTTCAGTGGAGATTGAAACTGCTAAGAAACTTACCACTCATTAAACTTAGTGTGTCAATTCAAAGGGTCTTCATTTAGCTAGCAAGGTATCCTTCCTCCTGCTTTAATTTTTCAGTTTGTGTATTAAATTAATAGTTCAATTTGAAGACTAGTCTGACTTGTGCAGCTGTATTGGGACTTGTATTTCATGACTGGTGTGATTTCCCTTCCTCACTTTCAACTGGCTGGCTGGTTGGGCAGCTCTGAAAATTTGGTGTGTGGAAGATGGTATTTCTGAACTGCTGGCCATTATTTGTAAGAAATCTGGTTTGATCAACAGAAATCGTACAACTATTCGGACTAACTCATGCTTTTTTTTTTCTTTGAAACGTTTTCAGAACTTCTTTCAGCTAGTTCATCCATCTCTCTGCTTTCGTTCTGGGTGCTGAATTTAGAGCAACAGGAGGCATTTGTACCTTGAGCAATGCACTGGCAGCTCAGTTTTTACCTGAAGAAGCTTCATGATGTCAGGAACACAGATCAGTTCTATGTCTTTGCTTTAAGCAGGGAGAAATTTGCATTGACTAAGCAGATTCTTTCCAAGATGTCTGCACTTTATCAGACATCAAACCAACAGCTGGAATTTGCTGCTGCTGTGCAAGGTCATTTCACCACATGCTTAACTGTGTTCAGTTTATGCTTCAAGGATATCTCTACTGCACATAATTGTGCCATGGCTGCCTAGTGAGCACTTCAGGCTTTCACCAAGCATTATTTTTTTGTCCATGTTTCCGGAATTCAAGCTTCCTCTGGCACATCAGTGCTCCAGGACTGTATCTGAACCCTTTGCTGCTGTTGTCTTCCAGAGAGGTTTAAATGTTAATGCTTGGGAGTCTTCCCAGCAGTTAACCACTGGTGGGATCACTGAAGTTAGATATACTCACCTTATCAATGTATCGGTGAGGAAATCCTTGTCCAGTAGATGCTTATTACCCTCTTACTGTCTCAGTGTGTCAGAATCCTCCTTTCCACTATTAACTGAAGGATGTGCTTGCGTAGTACATGTGGTCAAACTGTGCAGATTGGCTGGATATGTCTTTTGTAAGTTGGAGTGTGATGTCAAAGTTTGACACTTGGACAGATGCTGCTCACCAGGGTGGAAAGAAAATTGAATTTTGTTAACCCTTTCACTATTGACCATTTTTCCAAAGGACAGATTCCAAACTACTGACTGTTTCTGGATGTTTTTTTCTGTTTATATATAAATGCCTCTGTTTCAAAATGATGAACTTTTTCATTAAATTTTTATGGAGTGATAGGTTATAATTGTCCATATTATACCTTTAGATTGAACCCCTATTTTCAAATGCAGAAAAGGCAGCTGAATCTTTTTTTTTTTATTTTCATTTTTGTTTGTTTACTGAGATCATTGATCACAGACAGCTTTCATGCACAGCTTGGGTAAATGCAGTTAAACAACAAATAGGAAAATAATTAACAGCACAATGTTAAGGAAATACATTTTAATAGAAAAATTATGTGTTTACTTTTCAGTACCTCAGCATAGAATTTATGCATTTATTCAGAAATATATTTTTGATATTTTTTTCTGAAGAATAGGACAATCTAATATGTCAGCTGAATTGGATACAAGTATTCATTTTTTTCTATTTCAGAAGGCTTTTCTGCCCTGAATTTGTCTCAGCTTGAAGTTATAATTCTCTTCCTACTGCTTGAAGATACTCTCATGAATTTTTAAGGATAAGATACCTGGATAGTTGCATTTCTTTTTCCTGCATATGCTAATAACTTTTGGGAAGAACAGACAACAATATCTTGAAATAAGTTGTTTAGAGGCAAATGATAAAAAGCACCCAAATGCTACTGTAAGACTTCTAGTGGTACCTGTCAATGTAGGGCCATTGGACCATATTTTGTAACTGTAAAATATGCAGAAAATTTTAGAATAGTATGCCATGAGCCTCAGCTGCACTATGCACTTAACTGGTGAGTTCTTGTATGGAGCATATATCCATCTTTACAGTGTTTTCTTCGTATAATGCACTTTACTGTATGCACTTCTGCATTAGTGTGGTGTCATTATTCAGTGGCAAAAACTTTCCTGTTTAGGAGAAATGATTTTTTAATCCTGATGTAATGACACCAAAGTAAAATAGTATTTAAGGTAATTCTTTTGTATATTTAGTAGAATTTTGATACAACAGCCCCAATGGAAACAGTGTAATATGAGGTACAGAATGTAGCAGTAAAGGCACACATATCTGTGCATCTACTGTCCAGGTATAAAGAGCCATAGCTCAGTTTTCCTTTGAGATTTTGCTATGAAACATTTAGGTTCATAGGTGTGTATGAGGCTAATGGCCCTTGGGCCTTACAAGCCTAGCCATAGCATCACCCTGGCGTAGTGCCACCCGACCTAAGTTCCCAGTACCTCTGTCGAGTAGAGCCACTGGAGTTATCCCTGTGGTGAATTTTCTGTTTCCCATCCTCTCATCAAGATTTCTTGAAGAGGGTCAGTGAGGTGCTCTGCTTGACATGTATGGGAAGTCTATTCCATAGCATGGACAGTCTCTGGGTTATGAACCTGTCCCTCCAGCATGTTCTGTTAATTGTGGTTAGGCATTAACAGCAGAGTATTGAGCAAAAAATGCAGACGACTGGTTTTCTACCCTTATGGATTTCAGTGCATCCCGCTGCTTTAATTTCTGCAAACCATGGCATTTTGCACATTGATGATTGTTTCTGTGTTTCTGTGTGTGAGAATAATAGGAATTTTACTGTAAGAAAAACTTAGTGAAGTCATAACATCACCCTGAATGGAAACTGAGTATGATGCCAAAATGTCATTGTGGCAGTGAATTCTTATGAGTGCTACTGCACCCGGTGACTGTATAAAAGGTCATTTCTCACTCCCTCACTGATATTTCATTTTGAAACGCTAAGGCAGTAACAGTAAGGGAATGTGTATAAGAATGTTATTTTGTCTTTGAGGATTTCATTGCTGCATGGTGCTGAATTTAATCCTATCATTTTAGCTGTTTTAAAGCATATACTTTTTTAGCTGTAACATTGTGTTGCTGGGAAAAATTAGAAATGCATACGAGTTTTACTGCAGGTGTAATTAGAGATGTGTGCAAATCTATTCTGGCCATTCATTTCAGTAGGGGCTTTTAAACAGCTCCCCAGCAGGAACTGGGTATAATGTCTTACTGTAAGAACAAATATCCTCTGAAACATTGAATATGCAACCTTAGCATAACGTGACATTCATTAGTTCACACAGGCAAATATACACTGCTACTCGCAGCAAGGCATGCCAGTGACCATTTCCCATAGATTATGTAATTAGTTTCTTCTTTGACATTGCTTGCCCCCCCCCCCCAAAAAAAAAGGCAACCTCTTTCTGCACAAATTTCTGATGCATTATTGTGAAGAAAGTGAAAGAAGCAGTAGCCATGGTAATGACTTTCAGCTTGTTGCCATGTCAGTGATCTTGTAACTGTTTGTTTTCTCACATATAGCCTGCCTTTGTACCCTTACATTATTGCTAAGTTGTGGTGAAAGTAAAGACCCAAGGGCCACAGTAATGTATTTGAACTTGCTGCTGTCAGGTGTACACTGTTCACAACCTCCACCAAGGCATAATAGTCATCACTTTACTAAACTGTCATCCACAGCCCCCCACCCCATTTGTTAGTTGCTTCTTGTGTTCACCCAAGATGTCTTATTCCCTAATGTAAAAGAAGAAATGGCCACAGGTGTCTTCAGCATGGTGGTGATGTATTTGAAGCCGTTACCACCGCCTGTTTGTCATAGTTTGTAAAAAAAAATTAAGTGTGGGTTTTGCTGTGGGTTGTATATACTAGTAGTACTTGTGGTGATGTGAGGTAGTGCCATGTGTGCCACTGGGTAATACGGCAAATCATGTGTAACATATGCCAGTATAGCTAGCTGGAGTTTTGTAAAGAATTGTATGTCATTTGAATATCAGACTAATTTGTACAGATGCATGTGTTAAGAATATATCAACAGTGGGTCCTGCTAAGCAGAAAAGAAGCATAGATGTAGGTCAGACTGTATTGATGAATTTTTTTGTTTTAGCAGGGGATACTGGAAGGAAGGGGTTAAGCTCAGCCCAGGTAACCTTAAGAAAAATATCTTGAAATTCAATGACTTGGTTTAGGTCATAAAGATTTTCTCACAGGTCTGAATGCAACCAGAGACCCAACATCTGTGAAAAGTGTGGGCTGGGGTCCTGCTCTGTTTTCCTTAGTGGTGAACTAATTGCTACCCTGGTGTGCCAGAGAATGGCTTGTCAGCTTCTGCAGGAAAGGTGGAAGTGTTGGAATTGTTTCAGTTTCCAGATGCTGTAACAATCCTTAGCTAAAGTTTTGTGTATTGTGACACATCAATGCCAGATCCTGGCTCAGTTTCTAGTGAGTGGGTAGTATGGGAACCACAGAGTCGGGTGACCAGATGCGATGTCATTTTGTTGCCAACACTGAAATTGTATTTCAGTACTGATGAGAGATGTGAGGGGTGCACTTTGTTTTTGGACCTGACAAGACACTCGTCCATGTTCATCTTGCCTTGTTTAAATAACTAGGAAACAGTAATACTTCAGACAGTTAGAAAAATAAAGTGAGATTAAGCTAAATATATTTTTTGTGTATCTGTATGAGTCTTTCCATCTGTGTTTTATATATCTATTTTCTGTGATTGAAACTCTGGTGTTTTTTTTTTTTTTGTAAGTAGATATCAGCACTTGCAGGTTTTCTTTATTTTTAAGTATATCTAAGCATTTCATTGTGGCTGGTCTTTTAGAAATATTTAACCTTTGAGATTGCTTGCATTTACTTAGTGGCACTGTGGCACCATGTTCCTGAAAGTGTTGCTGCTTGGTTAAACACTCCCATTTGTGTAGGTATTTTAGTAAGTGTAATTGAATACCCTGTTGAGAGCCTTACGTAGCTGGCTTCCAGTATTCTGATGGCAGCAGATCTACCTTACAGTCTCGGTGGAGGTGGCAGAGCAGGTAAGCTGTGCCAGCCTTTCCCAGGTGTGTGTGAAAATAGACTCCCAAAGAGAGCGTGTGTGACAGCTTCTTTGAATGGGGAGATTGAGAGCAGTGATTTCATAGAGAGAGTGGTGGAGGACTTGGCTTGGAACACCCAGCTAAGGACTCTGCTCTGTAGTGGTCAGTGTGGAGTTTTATTTGGGGCCTAGAAAGAAAGCCCAGCCCCAGGACTGCAGTGTGCATTCCCTGAGCGCTGTTAAGTGAAATTGTACTTGGAGCAGAGAGCTATGTCTGAAAATAGTATTTTTCTCACCATGAGTGTTCCCTACCAGTGTCAGTGGTGAGGATTGAGGCTTCTTGGTCACTGGCCCAGAGGAGGGATGTCTCATATTGGTGAGCAGCAGTGTGGATATTAATTGAACTTCTGTAGCCTGTAAGCGGTTGTCACTAAAGGTGTGTATACTCTCACCAGCCATAAGGCAAACGTACAGTTTCATTTTTCACAACAGTTTTATGTATTTATTTTATTTATTCATTTTTTTAAGTTTAGTTTAGTCAGGGAAAGTAGACAGAGATGTCAGCAGTGGATTATGGCAAGCTGACAGTGAACCAGTTGGCTAAGGTGTGCAAATCCAAAGGACTGTTGCATGCCAGCCTGACTAAAGAAAAAATTATTTCAACCTTTACGTCACAGCTGCAGCACAGACCAGCAACCAGGACGACGACCATTCTGGTGATTGGGATGTGCAGCCCTCAGAAACAAGATTGTTCACCTTTTCCCCAGAGGACTTAAAAACTCATTTGGAGTTAGAGACTTGAACTGGAGGCAAAATGTATGGAATTAGAATCGACAGAGAGACTGCAGCATTTGGAGGCCGAAGAAAATCCTTCTCTTCCCCAGGCTAACTAGATTTCACACTCTGCCTTCCCTTTCTAATCTTATGCAGTTCTGCTGTCAAGCCATCTCTGCTTTCTCATTTTACAACTCTCTTTACTAATCACATTACTTTTCAATTTCTCATTACTGATCATGCTACTTTTCATTTTCCGCCTACATCTCTTCAAGTGACTTCATTTTAACATAATAGCTAATTCTGGACTTCTCTCATAGGTTGGTACTAGGCTATCGGTCCTAAGGCCTATGCAAGCCTAGCCATAACAATTCCCTGGAATTTTTTTCCCACAATATTTACTTCTCAGGGCCCCTGTCTAGCAGGGTGACTGACATGATCCCTGGGGTGAATTTCCTATCTCCCATCCAATCATCAAGGTTCCTTTTGAAGAGGGCCAATGAGGTGCTCTGCTTGACATGTATGGGCAGCCTTTTCCAGAGTATGGGGAGTCTCTGGGTCAGGAACCTATCCCTCCAGCATGTTTTGTTCTTTGTGATAAGGTTTAGATCCCTGGAGCGTGTGGCTCTGAGGGATTGGGATTTCTTTAAGTGGAGCATGTCCAACAGTTCAGGGTTTGACATGGCCTTGTATGTTAAGCAGAGATCGCCTCTGAGTAGACGATATGCCACAGAGTATAGCTGGAGTTTTTTTTAGATGGTCAGCATATGGCATCTGCTTTAGGCCTGTGATTCTTTCAGTGAGGTATTTCTGTGGCCTTTCCAGCTGTTGCTGATGTCTTGTGAGGTACATACCAAAATGGGGCATTATACTTTATAATGGGTCTAATGAGGGATGAGTATAGTGGGACAATGACCTCCTTTTTTCTGGATGAAAAGCCCTTAGTGATGAGGTGTGCCACATAGAAGGATTTCCTGACTGTTGAGGCGATGTGGTTATCGAAAGTGAGACCACTGTCCACTTGTGTCCCTAAGTCTCTCATCACACTTTCGATGTTTAGTGTCCTGCCACCTATGTGGTAGTTCATGGGTACATGTTTTTTTCCAAAGGGGATGACTATACATTTCTTGGCATTAAGCTTGAGCCCATGGCTCTGGCACCAGGCATCTGTTTCTGTAAGGCCCTTTTGTAGAATATCCACATCATTTGGGGATTCAGTAATGGCTCCCAGATGTTCATCTTGCATACAGCTGCAGTCATCACACTTTGGTTATCCTGCCGTCAGGTGGGTCCTTGGTTGGCCGAATTCCAAAGTCTGGGTCCGGCGTCGGTTGTCGTCGCTTCTTCCCTAACATCAGTGCGGCAGGGGTGTAAAAGAGGTAGCCGACACCATTTTCTTCAGTCTTTCTTGCCGCGCGGTGCCCGAAGCAGAAGCAGTTCGCAAGTGCTGGTCGGCCAGCTCCTGAGATTTACGAACAGTATTTTAGCCGAAGTCGTCTTTAAAGCTAAGTACCCCTCTTGCCTCAGACTGATGTCAGACAAAGTTAATAATTGCATTTCTTGTGGGAAGCAAATACCGCATAAGGATTTTCACTCTTACTGTATACCTTGCTTAGGGCCAGACCACGATGTCTCGGCCTGCCGTTTTTGTGCTAGGTTTAACAAGCGCACTATTAAGCACCGGGCGGAGTTCACCCTTCATTATTTTGGCAAAAAATTTAATTATATCATGTCGTCGGATGCACCGACGCCAGTTTTAGGCAAAAAACGCAAGGATAAGGATAGACATCCGAGGCCTGCACCGAGTACTGAGATCACGCTTAGACCGACTACCGGTTCTCAGCGAGGCGCCTACGCAGCCCCTGACTAACGATGAGACTATTTCACCGGCGACTTCAGTACCCGAGACCGCAGGATCCTCTGTCTCCATTCCCACTGCAAATACCGACGCCACTCTTGACGGGGAAACCGAAATTTTAGCAAGGCCTGCCATTTCTGAAGGCATTTTCAGGCCTACCACCTCCTCTTTTAAATCATTCACTAAGTCTAAAGCTGCAATGTAAATTAAAAAACAAGGGCCTCAGACCCGCTCTCAAGGCCCCATGCCTAAAAAAACAGATGCTTAAAATGGCTGAGGATTTGATTACTCTCATCAGGGGTTCTCAACCCCCCTCAGACAAAAGACCCAGGTTGGAGGAAGACTACCCTTCCTCAGACTAGGCTTCTTTTACTTCAGACCATTCTGAGGACCAGGATTACACCTATTCCCCATTTGAAGACTCTGATGATGTGGAGTCTGTTCCCTCTGTCTCCCCCCCTGAGGACTTCTCTTTTGGTGAAATCCTGCATACATTGAGAGAGCACTTCCACTGGGAAGGCCAAGATTACTCAGATTCCAAGAAAAGGCTCAGGGAATTTCTTCTACTTCCCCAGCATAGGCCCGTGGCCATTCCTCCTGTCTTAGATATTTTGGATGATGTGTACGCAGAAGCCAGTCTTAATCCAGACTCATTACCTCCAGCCCCTGTTAAACCAGACAGATATTATCGGGTTCCTGATTCTCACCAGTTCCTTTATAAAAGCCATACTGCTGACCCAGAAACAATTTCACAGGGTGCAAGGGGATTAAGGCCTCTACTGCTAAAAACCCTTTGCCTTCAGAGAGAGATTCTAGAGCATTAGAAAGGTGGGGGAAAAAGGTGTATACATCAGCCACTTTAACCATGAGGGCGTTAAACTGTCAATTTCATATGTTAAAATACCAACAGTTCTTGCTATCTCAGCTGAAAGGCAAAATGACACAAACAGAACAGCCAGACTTGAAAGAGTTGCAGGATTTGTTGCATGGAGCAGAACAAGTGGGGAAACATACCTTGCAGTGTGGTTTTGATGCTTTAGAGGCCTCATGCAGAGCTGCTGTCACAGGGTCTTTTATACGTAGACATACTTGGCTCAAAGAGCAAACCTTACCAGATCATGTCAAAGCAAAGTTATTAGATGCACCACTACAAAAAGATGTATTGTTCGGTGCTAAAGCTGAGGAGGTACTAAAGAAAATGGAGGAAAAAGCGAAATCTATGCAAACAGTTAAAGATTTCTTGCAGGTGCAGCCTCCACGCTTCAGCAGAAACTGGCCTTCAAAAAATTGGTCCTTTCCAGCCACGGACAGACCCCAAAGGGGCAGATACAGATGCCCAAGGGGTAGAGGACAACCTCAAGGATCGTACAGAGCTAGACAGTGGCAAACACCAGCCCCCAGAGGTGGAGAAGATAGGCCACAGTCATGTAGAAAACAGATGCAATGACTTTCCCCTATGCCTGCCAAACAAAGATATAATGGCAGCACCTTTGGGCGGAAAACTGGCCGTATTTTCAAAAAAACTGGCACGTTGTTACACAGGACAAATGGATTCTGGATATTATAGACAAGAGGCTGCAGGTTCCACTTTCACACCCTTCCAAAAATGAGAGGCATGCCAAACCTGCCACAAAATCAATGGGCAGAGGCACAAAGGCAAATTTCCGCTCTCATGGATATGAAAGCAATTCAAGAGGTACCTGCAAAAGAACAAGGTCAAGGTTTTTATTCAAGGCTATTTCTGGTACCAAGGAAGACAAAGATTGGAGACCCATCTTTGACCTATCTATTCTAAACACATATCTAGAGGTACCAAAATTCAAGAGGCTCACATTACAGCAGCTTCTTCCCATGCTGGGCAAGGAGTCTTGGCTGGTAACGTAGGACCTCAAGGAGGCATACCTGCATGTCCCTATCAGACAAGATTGCAGAAGATACCTCAGATTTCTTGCAGGTTCAACCCATTACCAATTCTCTGCATTGCCCTTTGGCTTATCTACTGCGCCCAGAGTGTTTACGAAATGCCTTCTGCAGACAAGGAGGAATCCAAATCTACCCTTATCTGGACGACTGCCTGATCCAAGCAGACAGAAAGGACCTTCTATTGCAACATCTGGCGTTTGTAATAAAAATGTTAAACTGCCTGGGGGTACACAGTGAACAAAAAGAAATCAAAACTAATACCTTCTCAACAGATAATTTTCCTGGGTGCCAGCTTAAATACAACAACCCAGATGGCCTACCTCACGCCAGACAAACAAGGGCAACTGTCTCACTACTACAACAAAATGGCAACTTTAACCAGGCTAACTGCAAGGAAAGTCCTGCAGGCTCTGGGGTTCATGGCATCTTGCATCCTACTAATACCATTTGCAAAGCTGCATTTGAGGAAACTACAGTGGTATGTAAAAAACTTATGGTCTCAGCACAGCCACAACTTGGAAACAATTATACCACTCATTCCATGCCTTCAAAAGGAATTTTTGTGGTGGGCTCAAGCATGCCAAAGAAGCACAGGTCTTCCTTTCTGTTTACCACAAGCAACTCAAATCGTCACAATAGACGCCTCAGACTATGCCTGGGGAGCACACATGGCAGGTCAGTGTATTCAGGGAAATTGGTCCCAAAAAGAGATTCACCTACACATCAACCAAAAGGAGATGCTAGCCGTACAGAATGCTCTTATGACCTTCAAAGACCTACTGCATCCAGGCCAGCTATTAATAAGGACAGACAACACCACAGTCATGTGGTACATAAACAAACGGGGGGGAACGTATTCATACCCCCTGTGCAGGCACGCCATGACCCTGTGGAACACAGCACTGGATTTACAAATTCAACTACAGGCACAATTCCTGCCAGGGAAGGAAAACACACTGGCAGACAACTTAAGCAGAAATATGACAGACCCACACGAATAGAAGTTGCATCCTCAAGTCTTCTCAAAGATAACTCAGGCATGGGGACAGCCAGATATAGATCTATTTGCTACCCACAGAAATTACCAGTTGGAAAAATTCTGCTCAAGGACCTATCATCCACAGGCTTGGAAAGTGGACGCACTCTCTTTCAATTGGACAACATTGACAGTCTGTGCCTTCCCGCCTCTACCTCTACTGGCCAAAGTCCTATTAAAAACCAGAGCAGAGAGGCCACAAATGATTCTCATTGCTCCAGATTGGCCATGACAGCACTGGTATCCTCTCCTAAAGAGCCTGTCACACTCACCACCATGGATCCTTCCTCAAGTTCCTCTTCTGTTGTCCCAGCACAACTACAAGACCCTTCACAGCCAGCTCAGAACTCTAAATCTAGCTGCATGAAGAATACCATAGTTTACCAACAAGCTCTCCTCTCCAAGGAGGTACAGGATGTCATCTTGGAGGCCAGGAGACCCTCTACTAGAAAAACCTACTCCACCAAATGGAAACGATTTTGTTCCTGGAATCAAGCAAAGGGTCAGAATCCTTGTGTAATAAATATACCTCAGATTTTACAATACCTAACTGAGATGTTAAACAGTGGCCTCTCCTCTTCCATCGAGATCCACTCTTCAGCCATTTCAGCACAATACAGTACGGATCCTCCTTTATTCTCACATCCTCTATTAAGGCAGTTCCTCAGAGGGGTAAAAAATATAAAACCCCCACGGAAACCACCAGCTCCAGCTTGGGACCTCAACTTCGTATTGGAGAAGCTGACACTGCCTCCTTTTGAGCCGGCTTCTTCAGCAGAGCTACAATACTTGTCATGGAAAACAGCCTTCCTTCTGGCTATTACCTCAGCACGCAGGGTTTCGGAGCTACAGGCCCTCATGGCTGTGCAACCATTCATCATTTTCCATCAGGGCAGGGTTTCCTTACGAACCAACCCTACCTTCATGCCAAAGGTAGTATCCAGTGTGGCTTTGAATCAGTCTATTCATTTACCTACCTTTTATCCAAATCCACAGAACAAAGGAGAGAGGCTACTACATTCCTTGGACATTCACAGGCAACTTCGTTATTACTTGGACAGAACAAAGTCATTCAGAAAATCTGAGCAGCTCTGTGTCCTATGCTACAGGTGCTCAAGGAAAGGCTATTTCCAAACAGACTATTTCAAAATGGATAGCCCACTGCATACGCTTTTGTTATTCATTTCATGGAAAATCAGTGCCTGTATACATCAGATCCCACTCCACCAGGGCTACAGCTACCTCAGCAGCTTTCCTCAGGGGGGTTCCTACCAAGGACATTTTGGAAGCAGCTGCTTGGAGTTCAGTGCACACTTTCTCCAAACACTACCACCTTCCACTATACTCTAAATCTAGAGCGGGCTTTGCCACAGCAGTCCTGCAGGGCATTCTAGCCCCTCCTAATTCCGCTTAGTACCAGCCACCCTTACTTAGCTTTGGGATTCTACCCAAGTGTGATGACTGCAGCTGTATGCACGATGAACATAGTACAGTTTTGTACCTACCATAAATGTAGATGTTGGAGTGCGCATACAGCTGCAGTCCAGGTTACCCTCCCTCCATCCCCTCTTAGGACAGGGCTTATGACAAACACCTTTAACATACAACCTATTTGGGGTATTCCTTTATGGTGTATTTGCTTGCAACTACTGTTTTCATTTATCTCCTTATGTATGTTTGCATGACATCATGTTTTGCCTTCCTTTCTGGGGGCACCTGACATCTGGGGCAAGAAAAACTGAAGAAAATGGCGTTGGCTGCCTCTTTTATACCCCTGTTGCACTGACGTCAGGGAAGAAGCAACGACAACCGACGCCGGACCTAGACTTTGGAATTCGTTCAACCGAGGACCCACCTGACAGCAGGATAACCCAAGTGTGATGACTGCAGCTGTATGCGCACTCGAACATCTACATTTATGGTAGGTACAAAACTGTACTTTTGCAGTCATCTGCAAACTTTGTTAGCCAGAGTCCCTTAGTGTTAGCCTGTACTTCAGAGAAGTAGATGCCAAACAAGAGTGGTCCCAGGAGTGAACCTTGAGGTACTCCACTTGTCTGGAGCTGGATTTGGAGTCTGCTACTTTTACAGTCTGGGTTCTGTCAGTAAGCCAGTTGGCAACCCATCGAGTGACATAGGGATTTATGCTCAGCTTAGTAAGTTTATCTATGATTCCAGAGTGGGGGATGGTGCCGAAGGCCTTGGTGAGGTCCAGATAGGCTGTGTGGACCTCCTTACCCTCGTCCACAGCTCTGGAGACCGACACGAAGAAGTCAGTCAGATTCAGGAGACAAGATCAGCCCTTCACAAACCCAAACTGGGTGGGGTCCAGTGTCTGGAGGTTGCCAATTTCTTTGTTTATAAGTTCCATGCCCTTGCAGATCAGGCTTGTCAGACTGATGGGACGGTAGTTCCTGGGATCCAAGGTGGATCCTCCCTTGTGGAGCGGGATAACTGTAGCTGTGCGCCACTCAGTGGGCATGAAGCCTGAGGTGAGGCTATGTTTAAACATGACACTTAGGTGGGGTGCCAGTTCCTTTTGTAGTTCATGTAGTACACAGCCTGGGATGTCATCTGGTCCCATGGATGCTGTATTCTTAGCTTTGGAGAGTGCTGTTTCTACCTGTGTGGCTGTGATTATCAGAATTTGGCAATCTTTTGGTATTGAGATGGGCCCTTTAGGGGGTGAGAGGGGAGTGAAGTTGGCACTAAATCGATCTGCCAGGATATTGGCAATATCCTTGGGATCAGTATATTTAATGCCATTCTGTTGTAGATCAGAGCAGATCTGAGCATTGCAGTTTAGATTCTTGACATAACTATAGAATGCCTTGTGGTTGTCTCTGGAATCTTTGGCAATTTTATTTTCGTAACTAGCTTTTGAGGATTTTTATGAGGGATCTCAGCTTCTTACTGAGGCTGGTGAGGGAGTTTTTTGCATCCTGGGATTATCCTCTTATCTGCAACAGTTTATTCATTCTGTTGTATAGTTTGTTTATAGCAGGGGACCACCAGATTGGCTTCCTTTTTTTGGAGAAGAGCATCTTGGTTCTATTTGGGATGGTGAGAATCATGCATGAGCGGATGAGCTTGTACAGTGCCTTAGTGTAGGATTCTGCAGTCGAACTTCCAGATCCCGCCTGCGTGGGTGTTGTGAAGTTTGTCACTTCTGACTTCTGTAGCATGGTTGGCTTTGGAGAAGTTTTTTAAGGAGGTTTCCTTACTGGGGGGGTGGGGGTGGGATGTGAGTGATTTGCTTATGGTCAGACCTGACCAATGAGGGGGTGACCACTGGTGTGGAGCATCTATCTCCCATGTTGGTAATGACCAGGTCTAGGATATTGGAGCCCCTGGTGGGACAACGGATTAGTTGATCCAGGGTGTTGGAATTTATGAATTCCAAGAACCGTTGGGTAAAGGAGTTGGTACCCGAGTAGTTTTCCCAATTAATGGCAAGATAGTTGAAATCACCTAGTATTAGGGTGTTTGATTGTATCTTAATATTTTCCAGTATGTTTAGGAAGGTGTAGTGAGAATCTTGGGTATGGTGGGGGATCTGTAGCAAGCTACAATTTGGATTGCAGTCTTACCTAGTGTTAGTTGCACCTGGAGAATTTCAGATGCATTGTGTTGGGGAACTAGCCTGGAGGTGTGAATATCCTTGGTGAATATGGACACTCCTCCACCTTTAGTGTTCCGGTCTTGGTTTTGTGGCCGAAAAGTGTGGTAAGAATTGTAGCCTGGTATTGCAGGGGTGCTTCTGCACAGATATCGATGTTTTCCATTTTTAGGAGTGCCCCGAGAGAGTGCATTTTGAGGTTTAGACTTCTAGCATTGAGTAGCATTACCTTCAGATTTTGCATGCTTGTATCTGTTACGGTGGTGGTTTTATCCTTTGAACCTTGCCTAAAAAAGGCACTAATAGGGGTGGCAAGAGCTTTAGCCAGTAACCTGAATCCCAGGGGTGACAGGTGCAGACCATCTCTGGCAAAGCATCGTGGTTTGTCTATCATGTCTTCCCAGGCAGACAAATACTGGATCCCATTTGAATGACACCAGAAGCTTAGCCAATTGTTGGTCAATCATTTTGTCCTTATACTGTGGTATCATTCTGGGCGAAGGCAGGATGCTACTCAGGGCTAGGGTCATACCTGCCTGGGTCACATGATCCAAGAGCTTTTCCATGTCTCTTTTCATGTAGTGCAGGGAGGTACATCTCAAGTCATTTACTCCAGCATGGACAATGACAGAGTCATATTTGTCCTTGTTGTGGAGTGACTTGAGTGCATGCGTTATGTGGCAGATACTGGCACCCGACAGGCAGCTGACAGTAATTTTCTCTTTGTTCAGCCTGGTGAGTGGGACATCAGTGTGCTTGAATATAATCACCTATGACTAAAGTGTTGGGTACATTGTTTTGCCTTAGGGGCTGTTGGGTGGCACACTGGTGTTGTGAGCTGTGTGTCACTTTGGTTGTGACTGGTGTTTGTTTGCGTTCCGGCTTCGGAGGTCCTTGTTGCTTGGGCAGGTTAATGTTAAGGGCTTCCGCATATGTGGGTTTTAGTGTTGCTATGTGTGGGTTTTGAAGGGCTATGAGTTGCTAGAGGTGTAATGCATGTGTTAGCCTTCTCCTCTTGACTGTCTAGCACAGTCTTGACCGGAGAGAGCTTTGCTTCCAGTTTGGCTATGTAAGTGCATCTCTCGCAGGTTGTAGTGTTGGGTGGTAGGATGAGAGGATTGTCTGTGTACATGAGGCAGTTGCTGCATTGCCCCAGTATGCCCAGATTCACCAGGTGGACAGGAGATACTATCGGAAGCTGACCCTTGGACATGCCTGTTTAGGTGCTTTTTTGTAAGGTTTAAGAGCTGTTTTCCCTTAGCTTTGCAAGGTACTTTGCAATTGTAGGCTGTTTAGTGCCTATGATTAATTTCTCCTTATTGACAAGGAGAGCTGAGTGCATGTATCAGTTTCAGACTTCCTAGTGCTTTAATGCAGGTTCTAGAGCAAGTGCTAGTCACAGGGGTTCAGATTTTAGTGCTACTACTGAGAAACCAGCTAGTTTTAAGGGAAAATTTGAAGAGCAGACTTTTTGACACCTGGAATAGTTTAACTATAGCCTCGTAGTGCTGCATGATGTGAAAAATGTGCAAACACACACGTTTTTAAGCCAGAAAGTTGAAAGGGACAGAAATCAGCCCAAAAAGGCCAACAAAATTGCAACTTCGGAGCTGGAAACCACTCCACCACCGCCAGACGGGCAGCACAATGCTCACCAGTCCCACTGGTAGGCAGTAGGGCTTTCCTCTGCCACAGCAAGGTCAGGATCGCTCTGAGCACAGAAAATAAAGTCCTGAGACAAGCAAGGCCTGGGATATGGACTGGCTAGAAAAGGTGGGAAACGAGCAAACAAGATAGTATATATTTTTTTTGTTGAAACAGGCTAAACAATGCAATAATACAGTTAAATAAACACAGAAAAGTCTAACATACTTGATTGTGTAGTCCTAAACAGTAAATGCAATTAAAACTCTACAAAATTAGCAATTTAAAACTTTTTAAATGAAGCAAGGCAAGTGCACAACTGAAAAACAATTTAAGTGGCAGTAATACAGCAGAATAAGTAGCTAGTGTACATATACAGAGAAGTCTATATATATATATACAGAAAAGCAGCTAAAACACACAAATACTTCAGATGCAGTGCAACCTAGAGCATTTGAGTTGTAGCAATATTAAGGCAATTAGTTATAATAAATGCTCTAAAATATACTCTATATTTCCAAAATGTTTGAGAAGCACAGTCAGAAGGCCTTATCAAATGTTCTCTCTCTCTCTTAGGTAGAATGAGCTAATGATGATGACACTAGACTGGGAGGAGTGTCCCAGATCAGATTTACAGTAGGGGTGGGCAACTGCAAAGCCACCAAGTATACCACAAGACACCAACAGGGAGGCTATTAGCCTACAGCACTAGAGAAAGCCACAAAATGAAAGCTTTAAACAGATAAAGATTTGTAAAGATACAGAATGCTTTAACTGCAAACAAATCAGTTACCCGCGCAGATTACAATAAAAGTGCTATATAAAAATTGCTCTCAGTACTTACAAACAATGTATACCTAACTCCCACCATGTCACCTAAATTACCTTCTCTGCATTTGACCCAGTCTAGCTCTGTCTTTTCTCTACTGTTGTCCTTGGCATATACATAATCTGAATTAAATTGTTATATTACCTGCACTGCAAATGCATGTTAACCTTACATGTTTTAATGTACCTCATATTAAAAATAATGTATTTTTGAGCTTTTCTCCCCAGGCCTCTGCTGAAAACAGGCCCACTAGCCCAGTCAGACATCCTGGTAAACAAATGTAAAATAAGTAAAATAAATATGAGAGGAGCATGCTGATTCTTCGACAGGAGCACCGAGGTAATGGGGAAGGGAATAACTAAACCCTAGAAGCAACAAAGGTCAGTAAGTTTCTTCCACAGTACACAGAAAGTGATCATTTTGATAGTTTTAGTCATATATTTGAACGAGTATGTAAACAGCATGATGCTGACCAAGGGCTCTAAGTATGGTTCCTAACCCCCTTAATCCAGGGTAAAGCTGTAACTGCTGTTTCTAAATTGTCTGATACTGAGTGTTTATATTATGACAAGGTTAAACAATGTTTATTTGAATGTTTTAAGTTAACACCTGAAGCTTACAGAAAAAAGTTTTGTGAGCATAGATGTAGGGCAGATGAAAGTTTGTGTGATTAGGCTGGCAGACCTTTTGGTGAGAGAACAATCCCTTATTTACCTGAGGACATGAGAATCTGGTTGGCAGACCGTGAGTGTAACACTGCAGATGAGCTGGGGAGGAAAGGAGATCTCTCCGTGGCAAATAGGGCACCACTGTACAAGAAGGGGGTACCCAGTGCTGTACATGGATATAAGGGAACCCATGGTGGGCAGCCTAAACTACCACAGTGGTGTCTACCAGTAAAAGTGGAAGCCACTAGTTCAGGTACAGTGCCTGGATCAGAGTGTAGATGTTTTAAATGTAACCAAAGGGGCCATGTAGCATACAAATGTCCACTGAAGCAAGGTCAAAGTGGGGAACAAAAGGTGAGGGAGCCAGCAAGTGTGAATAACAGCATGTCAGAAGTAAGTTGTCTGGAGACAAACTATCACCAGAGTTTGTATCCTATCTTAGTGGATGGAAAACAGGCCACTGCCAAGAAAGAGCCTCTGACAATAGCCATTGTGAAGCCTGTAGTGGTTAAAGAGGAACAGTACTTGCTTGGCCAGTCCACTCCAGTCAAAGCTTTAGGAGGAACCCCATTCCAAATACTTTTGGCCAGGGTTCACCTTGACTGGGAGGTTGTAAAAGGAATCAAGCAAGTAGGTGTGTTTTCAGGATATCCTTGCAGATGTCTTGTTGGGGAATTATTTTGGTAATGCTGTACCTTGTTTGTATGCAGTTACACACAGTCTGGCTTGGAGACAGGCATGTGGGAGTGGTAGTCTTGGGTGAGACCCAGACAGACACCCCCCACCCCCCCACCTGAAGCCAGGGATGGTGATGTGACTATTTCGGGGGGGAGCGACCCTGTAGCAGTGAGCCTGAAGGTGAGCCACAGCTGCTGATAGGTACTGATGATCTTTTGGGCAGGGTGACTGCAAGGGAAGAGGTGAGTGGTAGTACCCAGGCTGACAGTGAGGCACTGCTGTCAGCAAATACCAGACTTCCTGTCTAATGGGAGCTGGGAAGGGTCACAAAGGTAGAGTTGAGACAGGCATATTTCTTCAACGCCACATTACAAGGTTTGATGTAGGCAGCTAAAGAGGCACCTGATTCTCAAGGAAAAGGGGAGTCTATACTGGAACAAAGGGGTACTGTGTAGAGAGTGGACCCCTCAAGGAGGGCGAAATGGGTGAGGTAATGCAACAGTTGGTAGTGCCCAGAGCCTACTGTGTGGCTGTTCTAGCCATAATGGCATAAAGCATATCAAGAGAGGTGTTATGCAGAACTTGTATTGACCGGGAAATGCAAGAGATGTTACAGGGTACTGGAGAATCTGTGAGCAGTGCCAAAAAGTAGGCAAAGCAGGAGACAAGGTCAAAGCTCCTTTGCCTGTGATTGAGGAGCCATTTCAGAGGGTAGCTATGGATATTGTGGGGCTTCCGAGTACCCCAAGTTCCACAGGGAAGAAATATATCCTAGTGGTGATAGATTATGCTACTAGATACCCCGAGATGGTGGCTGTGTCCTCCATCGAGGCAGAAAAGATGGCTAATGCTTTGTTAGATAATTTAAGCAGGGTAGGTTTCCCAAGAGAAGTACTGACTAACAGAAGTGCCAGTTTCATGTTAAACTTGCTGACCTGTCTGTGGGAGTGCTGTGGGGTGAAGCACCTAAAGACTACTCCATACCACCCCCAGATAATGGCCTTGTGGAGAGGTTAAACTCTGCACTGAAGACCATGCTAAGGGCATTTGAATACCAGTTTGAGAGCAGAACGAATGTCTGCCCCATCTGCAATCTGCATTTGCATACATTGAGATACCCTAGGAATCCACAGGTTTTTTGCCCTTTGAGTTGCTGTGGGAGCATAGGGTTAGGGGGCCCTTGGATTTTATTTTTGATGAGTGGGAGGGTGTGTGTGAATCCCACAAGGAGTACATTATGGCATATGCCCTAAACCTCAGGACAAGGCTTAGGGAGCTCATGGCCTTGGCCCAGGAGACCCTGGTAGGAGCCCCACAGCAGAAAAATGTCTGGTATGACAGGTATGCTTGAGCCTGAGAGTATGCTATGGGACAGCAGGTTATGTTGCTGATACCCATCAGACACAATAAGCTGCAGGCAGCTTGGGAATGATCCTTCATAGTGGTAAGGAAGGTCATTGATAATACATGGTAAATCTGCCAGATGGAGGCAGGGGCACAGACTATACCGTGTTAATGTGATGAAGCCTTACCTTGATGGGGAGGCCCTTGTGCTGAGTATTTACAGTGGGTGGAAGGAGGAGTCTAAGGGGGATCTGGTGACTGATCGCCTCAGTAAGGCTCGGACTGGCAGCTCAGTGGAAGGGGTAGCATTGTCCCAGCAGCTATTCCTTCCCCAGGTTCAAGTAATCTAGGCAGTGTTACAGGTGTTTGAGGACATGTTCACTGGGAAACCTGGGTGCATCTACATTGTGCAGCACCATGTGGATACAGGACCCCAATGACCTATCAAGCAGACCCCTTAGAGTGACTGAGTCACAGACTCTGAGGGAGGAGATACAGGAAATGTTGGAACTGGGAGTAATCCAGGAGTCAAGCAGTCCCTGGCACTCCTCAGGGGTGCTGACACCAAAGAACGATGGCAGCACCAGGTTTTGTGTGGACTACAGAAAACTAAACAGTCAATCAGTTGCTTACCCGATGCCTTGGATAGATGAAACCTTAGAGCAGCTGGGTGGAGCTAAGTATCTGACCACTGTTAATCCGACCAAGGGTTACTGGTAGGTGCCCTTGACTCCCACTGCTAGAGAGAGGTCAGTCTTTGACTCCTTTTGGATTGTATGAGTTCACGAAGATGCCCTTTGAGATAAAAAAAAAAAAAAAAAATGCCCCGGCCATTTTCCAGAGGCTAGTAGATTGTATCCTACCAGGAGCAGGAGATTATGCCCTTGCTTACCTGGTTATCCTACCAGGAGATTATGCCCTTGCTTACCTGGATGATACTGCCATCTACAGCTGTTCCTGGCAAGAGCACCTTCAGCATGTCAGGGAGTTGACCATTAAGCTCAGCGAGTGTTTGGTGGGTATGGCAGAGGTCTTCTACCTGTGACATAGAGTGGGGAGTGGTAAGATAAGGCCAGAACCTGCCAAAATAGAAGCTGTTCAGGAATGGCCTGCCTCTGTTGCCAAAAAGCAGGTGAGGGCATTCTTGGGGGACAGCTAGGTACTGTAGAAAGTTTGTTCCTAATTATGGTACAATAGCTGCTCCCCTCATAGACCTGACAATGAAAAACAAGCCAGATAAAGTTGTGTTGACCCCAGTGTGCAAGCAGGCATCCCAAAAACTTAAACAGGCTTTGGGAGGACCCCCTGTGCTTGCCAGTCCGGATTACTGCAAATAATTTGTTGTGCATGTGGATGTTTCAAACCATGGGGTGGGGGCTGTATTCTTCCAGGTTTCCTCAGAGGGAAAAGAGCACCCCGTTGTATATCTCAACCATAGACTCCAACCCAGTGAGGAATGTTATGCAGCTGTAGAGACGGAATATCTAGCAATTGTATGGGCACTGCTAAAACTTCAGCCCTATCTGTGTGGAAGGAAATTCACTGTGGTTCCAGACCAGAATCCTTTAACATGGCTACATAGAGCTAGGCGGCAAAATGCTAAGTTATTCAGGTGGAGCCTAGGGTTGTAGGCATATGACATGGCAGTGCAGCACCATAGTGGGTTGAGCAATGCCAATGCAGATGAGCTGTCAAGACAGGGTATGGATTAATGTGCTGCCAGGCAAACTCATTTATCTCAAGCAACATTTCTTCAGGGTCACTTAAAAAACTAGCTGGAGTCTTCAAAGGGGGGAGAGATATGATGATGTGAGGCAGTGCCTAACGTATGCCAGCATAGCTAGCTGGCGTTTTGTAAAGAGTGATGTCATTTGAATGTTAAACTGATTTGTACAGATGCTTGTGTTAAGTGTATTTGTAAAGTTGCTTGTGTTGAAAGTGTATCAACAGTGGGTCCTGCTGGACAGAAAATAAATATACATGTATGTCAGACTGTATTGTTGTAACTGATGAAATATACCTGTTTTAACAGAGGATACTGGAAGGGGTGGTGTTAGTCTCAGCCCAGCCAGCCTGAATTAAAATAGCCTGAAATTAAATGGCTTTGTTTAGGCCGTAAAGATTTCATCTTGCTGGTCTGAATGCAACCAGAGATGCAAAGTCTGTGCAAAGCCTGAGCTTGGGATCCTGCTCAGTTTCCCTTTGTGGTGAACTAATTGCTGTCCTGGAATGCCAGTGAATGGCTTGTTGGTTTCTGCAGAAAGGGTGGATGCACTGGAACTTTTAGTTTCCAGATGTTGTATTAAACCTTAGCTAAAGTTCTCTGTGTGCATTGTG
The DNA here is from genome assembly GCF_019279795.1 of Protopterus annectens. Lineage (NCBI taxonomy): Eukaryota > Metazoa > Chordata > Ceratodontiformes > Protopteridae > Protopterus > Protopterus annectens. The sequence continues at coordinate 1,794,616,828 of NC_056735.1, read as the reverse complement.
ACACATCAGTGCCAGATCCTGGCTCAGTTTCTAATGAGAGGGTAGTGTGGGAACCACAGAGGTGGCCAAATTTGATGTCATTCTGTAGCCAGCACTGAAATTGCATTTGAATACTGGTGAGAGATGAGGGGTGTAGTCTGTTTTTGAACCTGACAAGGCACTCATCCATGTTCATCTTGCCTTGCTTCAGTAAGTAAACTAGGGAACAGTAATTCTTCAGTCATTTGGAAAAGTAGAGTGAGATTAGCTATATGTAGTTTTTTTCTGTATCTGTTTCTCTCCATCTGTTTTTTTTTATATATATTTTGTGTGATTGAAACTCTGGTGTTTATTTTAAATAGATACTCCTTATTTTCTTTTTTTATTTATTGTTAAATGTATCTAAATGGGCGACTGTGGTGGTGGAGAGATTAATGTTGTCATCTCACAGCAAGAGGTTCTCTGGTTTGATCCTCGGCTGGGGTGCCTTCTGTGCGGAGTCTGAATGGTCCTCCCTGTGGTCGCGTGGGTTTCCTCCAGGTACTCTGGCTTCTTCCCACATACAAAAGACAAGCTGTAGCTGGATTGGACACTCTAAATTGGCCCTAGGCGTGAGTGCATGTGTGTGTATGCCTTCTGTGGAAGGTTGGGCGCCGGGCTTGCAACTCGACACCGTAAAACTCCACTGACAGTCATGAGCGGACAGGTGATCCGCTGTGGTGACCCCTAACCAGGAAAAGCCAAAAGAAGAAGGATTAAATGTATCTCAACATTTCATTGTGGCTGGTCTTTCACAAAATGTTTAACATTTGAAAGTACTTGCATTCATTTAGTGGCAGTGTGTCTCGAAGTTCCTGTATACCTTGCTGCTTGGTTAAACACTACCATTTGTATAGGTAATAATTTAGTAAGTGTAATTGGGTACCCTGGTAAGAGCCTTAAAGTAGCTGGCTAGCCTGGGTGGAAGTGGCACAGAGGGTCAGCTGTGGCAGCCTTTCCCAGGGGTGTGTGTGTGTGTGTGTGTGTGTGTGTGTGTGTGTGTGTGTGTGAATCAAATCCTAAAGAGATTGTGAGACATTACTTTGAACAGGGACACAGAGCACTGATTTCATAGAAAGGGTGGTGGAGGACTTGGCTTGGAACACCTGGCTAAGGATTCAACTCTATAGTGGTCAGTGGGGTGTCTTATTTGGGGCCTGGAGAGAAAGTCCAGCCCAGGAATGGAGTGTACATTCATTGTGTACTCTTAAGGGAAATTGTACTTGGTACAGAGAGCTGCATCTGAAAATACTGTGTCTGTTTTTCTCACTGTGAATGTTTTCCATTGGGGTTAATGGTGAGGGTTGAGGGTCCTTAATCAGTGGCCCAGAGGAGGGACTTCACAGCACTCTCCGCAGACATAGCTTGTTTCCTTCCAGTAAAGAAGTAAATTTCCCTGCAAGAGAAACGTTCCTGAATATCAATGTGTCTGCTTTTTACAGCAGTCTGTAGTCACATGATTTAAAAATTGCTAGGTAAGCACGACCGATCTCAGGTCCTTAGCATACAAAGGACATTGATTTGGCTTACCTTTGTCTAGTTATTGTGTTAGAGGGATAGCGATGAAGTTATGCTAAAGAAAAAAGCAACCTCTCACTTGCAGTTTCAGTTTCTCATTCCTTTTAATGGATAGTGGTGCAGTGATTGTCTACTACAATAACTCTACTAGGGAAAGAGATAATTGTCATCTGGTGTGTTAGGCAAGCGAGTATTTTTTCTTTCAGTATTATTTTAAAATTGTTTTTTTACCAATTTTAGAATTAAAAGTGCTAAAACAGGGTTCACTCAGGACCTACAGTTCTCTCCTTTTCCTGCAGTGTTGAGAACTGTGAACCCATAGTTAACAGCTAACTTTGGATCCAGAGTAGGTGAGAGTGACTGGCCCAACAGTCTGCTGTTCCCAACCATGCTGCTATTTCTTGGCAAAGTATTTGCTAATGCTCTAGATTGAAGGGAAGGGTAGACCCTGGATCACCAATCAACACTGCTTGCTTCAGCTAGGGGTAATGTGTGGTTAGTAAGCTTGCGTACATGGAAATCCCTACTTCCGTGGTACAACAGGCAGTGTAACCATGGATGTAATGGCATTGGGATTAAGAATCAATGGGAAAAAAAACTTTTGACTGCTTTAGTGAATGTCTGTCTTTGGAGTTTGGGTAAGGGAACCCAGTGATTGGCAGGAATTAAAATGACAAAAGTACCTCTACCAAATTGATGATCTCAACAGAAAATCTCAACAACTAACCATTACAGAAGGCATTTTTGCATGTTAACATATGTGATCATCTTATGTCCATTGAATAAAATATGATCTTCCATTTACATAAGCTTTGTGTGTGTAACTTCAGTGTACATAATTTCTATAGGTTTTTGATCTCATATTATTCTTGATTCAGTAAACAAAAAAAATAAAATAGTAGTAACCTGAGGGGCATTTTAGTCCAGAGGATTAAGGGTATGAGCTGTCGGGTCACCTTTAAAATCTCGAACTCGCGTTTGCCCGAAACGGAATCCGACAGGACGAGAATACCGAAAACGCAGATGACCGAAAAGGTGAGAACCCGACGGACTCGGTAAGTGTGCGATCGAGTGAGGGATTTAGTGTTAGGGAGCGGACAGGTAAGTGTGCGATAGTGAGGGACTGTGGGTTAGGGGTGGGTTAAGTTTGTTAGGGTTAGGGTGCAGGTAGGGTGTGTGTGTGATGGTGAGGGACTGTGGGTTAGGGGTGGGTTAAGTGAGTTTAGGGTTAGGGTGCAGGTAGGGTGTGTGTGCGATGGTGAGGGACTGTGGGTTAGGGGTGGGTTAAGTGAGTTAGGGTTAGGGTGCAGGTAGGGTGTGTGCGATAGCGAGGACTGTGGGTTTAGGGGTGGGTAAGTGAGTTAGGGTTAGGGTGCAGGTAGGGTAAGTGTGCGGTAGTGTCGGACCTTAGGGTTAGGGTTTGGGTTAGGGATAGTGCATATGTTATGTAGTGTACTGTGTTGTTTACGTGTAGTGTGTTGGTGTAATGGTTTTCGGTGTTTTGCGTTGTCGGCGTTTTATGTTTTCGGTCTTTTCGTTTCGGGCATTAGTGTGTCGGGCAAACGCAGTTTCGAGGTTTTAAAGGTGATCCGAGCTGTCATAGTAGGAATAGATGGTATTCCAGTGGAATTTTGGAAGCTAGCAGGGAAGAAAGCGATAAAGTTCTGGAAGGTTTTGTTTTGTATTTTAAAATGAGAGGGGACAACAATATCCTGGGGAAAAAAACTGTGATGACAGTAGTACCTAAAGACTGTTAAGACCCATTTGCTTCATAAAGGCTAATTTCATTTTTAAACAATGATTATAAAGTGTCTGTAATAGCTAAAAGAATGACAAAGGTAATGCCAAAAATTGATAGATCTGGACCAGTATGGTTTGTGGAGAGGAGGCAAACATTTGAAAACATTAGAAGAACAGTGATGATCCGGAGGGAAGGAGAATGTAAGAAAATACCACTGTTATTGCTGGGTCTTAATAAAGATAAAGCATTTGACACAGTAAGCTGAGATTCTGTGAATAGGGCAATGAAAGCATTTGCATTCCTGATGCACTAATGTTAATTAGAAGGATATATGCGTGATCAGAGGCAAAAATTTAAATTTGAGGTTTGTCTCTCAAGTTTCTTAACAGAGGAAACAGGCAGCAGTGATGTCCTTCAAGAATGCAACTGCAGTCATATCATATGGGTTGTCCTGCCTCAGGCAGCCCTCGGTCGGCCGAATTCCAAAGTCTGGGTCCGGCGTCGGCTGGTGTCGCCTCCTCTCTGACATCACAACGGCTGGAGTATAAAGGTATCGGCCGACGCCATCTTCTTCAGTCTTTCTTGCCGCGCGGTGCCCGAAGCAGAAGCAGTTCGCAAGTGCCGGTCGGTCAGCTCCTGTGTTTTCAGTACCGACGTCATCTAAAAGTTAAGTACCCCGTTGGGGAACATTTATTCTTGCCTCAGCCGATGTCAGAACAAATTGAGAAAGTTAATAATTGTTTGTCTTGTGGTAAACAAATACCTCATAAGGACTTCCATTCTCTCTGCCTTCCTTGCCTGGGCCCAGACCACGACGTCTCGGCCTGTGCTGCCTGTGCCTGCTTTAATAAGCGCACTCTCAGGCACCGGTCAGAATTCGCCGAGGACTTCTTCGGTGAATCTTTTGCATATATCATGCCGTCGGATCAACCGACAACTCAATCTGCTAAAAAACGCAAGAACCGGGACCGACATCCTCGGCCCGCGTCCACTACCGATGTTACTCCTAAACCCTCTGTTAGTGCTCCGGTCCCTTCGGAAGTGGTAAATCTACCGCTCCAGGCCGACGACACAGCATTAACACGACCTTCGGTCTCTGAGATCTCTCCGGTGCCGGTTGTTGATTTTCCTCCGGAAACCGAAGTTCTGGATCTACCCGACACCATTCCTGTGAACAAGGTAACGCCTGCACGTGGGGCTGCTAGGCCTCCTGTATCCATGTCCATCAAGACCTTTGCACGTGCTAAGGCCGCCAGTCAGGCCAAGGCCCATCCAAAACCTGCCCAGGCCCCTTCATCTCATAAGCGGATCATGTCTCTGGCTGCAGACCTTATTTCCCTTATCAGGGGGTCTCAGCCTCATCCGGACAGGGGTTCTCAGCCACCTGCAGAGAAAAGGCCTAGAACTGAACAGGCGGACGACCTCTCCTCTGATGAAGCCTCTGGGGATTCTGAGCATTCTGATACTCAAGAAGATCCCTTCCAGGCCTATGAGGACTCTGATGCTGAGGAGTCAATTCCCTCTGCCTCCCCTCCAGAGGATTTCTCATTTGGGGAAGTCCTGCACTTCATGAGGGAACATTTTCAATGGCAGGGTCAGGAATTCTCTGACTCCAGGAAAAGGCTTCGTACTTTCCTCAAGCTTCCCCAGCACAGACCTTTGGCTATCCCTCCAGTTATGGATGTTTTGGAAGATGTTTTCTCTGACTCCAGTGCCAACCCTGATTCTCTTCCTCCTGCTCCTGTCAAGCCGGACAGATGTTATAGGGTCCCTGACACTCACAAGCACCTTTTTAAGGCCCACTCTGTGGATCTAGAATCTATTTCACAGGGCCCCAAGGGAGTGGCTTCCTCCTCTGCCAAAAACCCACTGCCAGCTGACAGAGAAGCAAGGTCCCTGGAGAGATGGGGTAAAAAAGTATATACCTCTACTACCTTAGCCATGAGGTCTCTTAACTGCCTTTTTCACATGTTTCAGTACCAAGATTTTCTCCTGGATGATTTACAGAAAAAGTTAGCCTCTCCTGAGCCTATTGATAAAAAGGCACTGCAGGATCATATACATAACACTCAGCAGGTTAATAACCATTTTCTGCAGTGTGGTTATGATGCACTGGAAGCTTCATGTAGGGCAGCTATGACTGGGGCTGTGATACGTAGACATGCTTGGTTGAAGGATCAGTCTTTGCCTGACCATGTTAAAGTAAAGTTACTGGATGCACCTTTGGAAAAACAAAAGCTTTTTGGTGCTACTGCACAAGATGTATTGAAATCCATAGAGGAAAAAGCAAAGTCAGTCCAGACAGTCAAGGATTTCCTTCAGGTTCAGCCACCCAGATTCAGCAGAAACTGGCCCTCAAAGAATTGGTCCTTCCCCGGCTCTGACAAGTTTCAAAGGGGAAAAAGCAGACGTGCCCGGGGTAGAGGGCAACACCGAGGATCTTACAGGGGCCGCCACTGGCAACCTCCAAATCAAAGAAGTGGCGCAGACAGTTCAGCTGCACCACAAGGACAATCACAATGACTTCACTTTCGTACCGCCTACAAAGGTTCAAAGAGAAGCACCTTTGGGCGGAAAATTAGCCTTATTCTCACAAAACTGGCATATCTTAACCAAAGACAATTGGATTCTGGATTTGATAGACAAAGGTTACAGATTCCACTTCCACACATTACCAATAAGACAAGGCATGCCAAACCTGCCACATCATCAAAGGGCAGAGGCACTCACTCAAGTTTCCAAGCTATTAAGTATAAAAGCAATAGAAAGGGTTCCTCCTCAGGAGCAAGGCCAGGGATTTTATTCAAGACTGTTCCTTGTTCCAAGAAAAGAAAACAAATGTAGACCCATACTGGACTTGTCAAATCTAAACACTTTCCTCATTATGCCAAAATTCAAAATGCTGACGTTGCAGCATCTTCTTCCCATGCTGGGCAAGGGGTCTTGGCTGGTCACTCTGGACCTCAAGGAGGCATACCTGCATGTCCCAGTCAGACAAAGCTGCAGAAGATACCTCAGATTTCTTGCAGGGACAGAGCATTATCAATTCTCAGCATTGCCGTTTGGCTTATCTACTGCGCCCAGAGTGTTCACGAAATGCCTGGCATCAGTAGTGGCACACTGCAGACAGCAGGGGATTCAAATATACCCCTACTTGGACGACTGCCTCATACAAGCAGACAACAAACAAACCTTAAAAGGGAATTTGGACTATGTCATGCATCTTCTGCAGGCATTGGGATACACAGTCAACATTCAGAAGTCAAAATTACTACCATCCCAACAGATTACATTCCTAGGAGCCAAACTGGACACGGAAACCCAAATGGCCTACCTCACAGAGGAAAAACAGCAGCATTTACCAGAGTACTTCAAAGGCCTAGCAAAGCTTTCCCAGCTGACTGCAAGGAAAATCCTGCAGGCCCTGGGTTTCATGGCATCTTGCATCCTTCTGATACCTTTGGCAAGACTTCATATGAGAAAGCTGCAATGGTATTTAAAAAACTTATGGTCTCAACACAACAACAGCCTAGAGGACATAATCCCACTTATTCCATGTTTGCAGAAGGAATTTCTATGGTGGGCCCAAGCCAGTCAACTAAACAAAGGCATGTCTTTCAACAGACCTCAAGCAGGCCAAATGATTACAACAGACGCCTCAGACCATGGATGGGGGGGCGCACATGGAGGGCAGATGCATTCAAGGTCTATGGACGCCAAAGGAAAGACATCTGCACATAAACCAAAAGGAGATGTTGGCAGTGATACATGCCATCGAGACTTTCGAAAAATCACTACAACAAGGACATTTGCTAATAAGGACAGACAACACCACTGTCATGTGGTACATAAACAAGCAGGGAGGCACTCATTCTTATCCCCTCTGCAGACTAACAATGCTTCTCTGGGAAAAATCCCTGAGCCTGAAGATACACTTGCAATCTCAGTTTGTACCAGGCAAGGACAATGTACTGGCGGACAATCTGAGCAGAAATTTCATGGATCCACACGAATGGATGCTGCACCCTCACATTTTCTCTCAACTGACAAGGACATGGGGAAGACCGGACGTAGATCTTTTTGCTTCCCACTTAAATCATCACCTGGAAAAGTTCTGCACAAGGACTCACCACCCTCTAGCTTGGAAAACGGATGCTCTCTCCTTCAGCTGGAATTCTCTAAAAATTTATGCATTCCCTCCCCTGCCTCTGCTGACCAAGGTGATACTGAAAATCAAAGCAGAACAACCAACAGGCATCTTGATAGCTCCAGACTGGCCAAGGCAACACTGGTACCCACTGCTATTGACCATAACTCAGACCAAACCATGGCCTCTGACCCTATGGCCCCTGCTCCTAACGCAACACAATTACAGGACTGTACATCAAGACCTGAAGACATTGCATCTGACAGCCTGGAGGCTACTATGACTTCAACACCTAACTCTCTTTCCAAATGTGTTCAAGAGATCTTGCTGGAAGCACGCAGACCTTCCACCAGAAAAACCTATTCAGCCAAGCGGAAGAGATTCAGCATCTGGAATGCCAAAAGGGGTCAGGACACAGCATTACTGAGTATACCTCAGATATTAGAATACTTGGCAGAACTATTTCATACTGGACTCTCATACTCCTCAATAAAGATTCATGCCTCAGCAATCTCAGCAAAATACAACTGTGACCCTCCAGTGTTTTCGCATCCTCTGCTAAGACAGTTTCTAAGAGGGATAAAGAATATCAAACCTCCCAGAAAACAGCCAGTACCTGCATGGGACCTCAACTACGTGTTGGAAAAACTAACTCTTCCTCCATTTGAGCCAGCAGCAACCTCAGAAATGCAATTTCTTTCATGGAAGACGGCCTTCTTATTGGCAGTCACTTCTGCAAGAAGAGTTTCGGAGATACAGGCACTCATGGCAGTGCCCCCCTTCCTCATTTTTCATCAAGACAGAGTCTTTCTAAGAACCAATCCTACATTCATGCCAAAAGTTATTTCCAGGGTGTCTCTAAATCAAGCTATTCATCTACCTACATTATTCCCCAATCCTCAAAATAGGGGGGGAAACTACTGCATACTTTGGACATACACAGACAACTACGCTACTACTTGGACAGAACTAAGGCCACCAGAAAGTCTGACCAGCTGTTTGTAGCCTATGCTGCTGGAGTACAAGGAAAAGCAATCTCCAAACAAACAATTTCAAAGTGGATTGGACATTGCATCAGATTTTGCTATTCTTTTCATGGAAAAGGTGTGCCAGCCAATATTAGGCCACACTCCACCAGAGCTATAGCCACTTCCACAGCTTTCCTAAGAGGAGTGGCAACAAAGGACATTTTTGAGGCTGCTACATGGAGCTCCGTGCATACATTTACCAAGCACTACCACCTGCCCTTATACTCCAGATCCCGAGCAGGCTTTGCTTCGGCAGTCCTGCATGGGATTTTAGCTACACCATCCTTATAGTTCCATCCACTCCCAGCTTGGCTATGGTATTCAACCCATATGTTATGACTGCAGTTGCATTCTTGAAGGACATAGTACAGTTTTGTACCTACCATAAATGTAGATGTCCGATAGATATGCAACTGCAGTCGGATTTTCCCACCCTCCTACCCCTTTGTATCCTTCTTTTTGGGTCCCTACCCCTTTTCCCTTCAGCTGGGGGTATCTCCTATGGTGTATCTATTTATTACTGTTGTGCATGTTTGGGATGATTTTTATCCATTTACCAAATTTAGCCTTCCTAAGAGGGCACCTGACATCTGGGGCAAGAAACACTGAAGAAGATGGCGTCGGCCGATGCCTTTATACTCCAGCCATTGTGACGTCGGAGAGGAGGCGACACCGGCCGACGTTGGACCCAGACTTTGGAATTCGACCGACCGAGGGCTGCCTGAGGCAGGACAAACCCATATGTTATGACTGCAGTTGCATATCTATCGGACATCTACATTTATGGTAGGTACAAAACTGTACTTTCTCTTTCCCCTTTTGTGTTCTGTTTAGATCCATTGGCAAAGAAAATAAGGGACTCAGACATTCAAGGATGTAAATGGTATGGTGTTCAAGAAAAGCTGACTTTATTTGCAAATTTTATTTTGTACCTGTTGGAACCAGAAAAGGACATCTCAGTATTGTGGAATATTCCAAGACAGTTCCGGATTTTGTCGGGGTATAAAATTAATGAAGGTAAAACAATGTTTAGAGCCATTGGCAAGAAAACATTAAGGGACTTGGAAGTTCCAAGGATGCAACTAAAGTGGTAATCAAGAAAAGTTGGCTTTATTTGCAGGCAGTATTAATTTGTACCCAATGAAAACCAGAAAAGATGATGTCAGTGTCGTAGAATATTTTGAGTCCGTTTTTTTTTTTTTTAATGAATATAAAACGAAGGCTTTAGCTGTAAACAATGTACCCACACATGACTTGGTCTAGCAATACCCATATTTGAGAACATGATAAAATGAAACATTTAGGAGTATGATTTAAAAAGGATTCGGTGATGGCAGGTAGGGACATATGTGGGAAGAGACTAAAAGAGTACAAAAACTGAGAAACTGGAAGTCCCTTGCCTATTGCCATGACTAGCAAAATACAACCAGTAAAAATGTTTTATACACCAGTCAGGCATATTTTTATCAACCAGAAGAGAAGTTGTGGATAGTAATTAATAGATAATAATAAATAGATAAAGGATTTTATTTTTGAGGGGAAGAGAGCAAGAGTTAATTGAATTAAGTTGATCCTCCAAAGAGAACAAGGAGGTTTAAAATGACATGATTTGAAGGGATATTTTAGAGCTACACAGTTAAGGCTCTTATAAGTAACACAAGCAGAAAGTTACAATTCAAAGTGGAAAGGGATGATGAAGCAGGGAGAGGCAATTCAGGAAATAAGGAAAGAATGGGATTTTGGACACAGATCTATAAGGAGAGTAACAGTCATACAGAATGTTATACTCCTAAAGTAGCAGAAAATATACTAAGATCTAAACCAAAGAAGAAAGGAGATTCTGTCAATAGGGATGACTGCAATTAAGTGTACAGAGTCTAGACAAATGTGGGCTGGAATTTACTGAAAGAAGACAACAAAGGTACCAATGTATTGGTATCAAATAATTACAGAAGGAGAGGTAATAGAATGGGAGGAGGCCAAGAAAACATTTGGATTGCAGGCCAGTGAGTTTTTTCCCGTCATGTATTGATATCAGAAAATAGACAAGAGAAAGGAATATGGGAATCCTAAATGAAACACCTGCAATGGTTATGCTTTAATTGAGTCTAGAACAGAAGATGTTAAAGGGATAATTAGTAGAGCATATAAAATATTGCACAGTAACTGTAGGAATCAATCAGATCTCAGAAAAGATGGGCAAGAGTGATTGTCAATGTGAAAATTAAACTGTATTGTCATTCAGAAATCACACAAGTGCAAAAACTGAACAAAATTCCCTGTCTCCGGACTCAATGTGCAAACAACATATAGACTATTTTCACAGACGTTTACACATATAACATCTAGCTGTTGCATCACGGCCATGCAGGTAGACAGACTAATATTGCACATAATTAGAAATACATTTTAACATTTTTTTGAAGTGAACACTTAACTTGCATGGGACTTTGGTGTTGCACAGGTAATTGGTTAAGATGTTGCATTGATCCTTGCACAGAAAGAGACATTTGAGTATTGCACTGTGAACATTAAGAGTATTGCACTATGGTTAATTTACAAATTCGCAACATGTATTGCACTGAAAGAAGAGGTATATCCTTCTGGCCCTGCTAAGACGTCTGGATAAGCACAAGTCTTGGATAGGTGGTAGTGATCTTAATTATCCCCTCTGCTGTCTTCACCACTCTCTGGAGGGATTTGCACTCAGAGGTAGAGCAGCTTCCATACCATGTTATGAGATTGTTCATCAGGATGCTTTCTATAGTACCTCTGTAGAAGGTAGTGAGAACTATCGATGGGAGATGGCTCTCTTCATCCCTCTTCATCTGGTAATGTCGCTCCTCCAACTAGGCGTCAGCACTTCACTTTGCAACTGGATTCTTGACTTTCTCACAGACCTCAGAAAGTCTGCGTAGGAAATAACTCCTCAGGTAGCATCACTCTTAACACTGGAGTTCCACAAGGATGTGTACTACGTTCCTTGCTGTTCACCCTGTTAACACATGATTGTACAGCCAGGTACAGTACAAGTCACATCATCAAGTTTGCTGATGACACAACTGTGGTGGACCTCATCAGTAATGACAAAACAGCGTATGGATATGAGGTGGAAGAATTGATGTGCAATTCACAAAGAAAAAATGGGAGGCCATATGTATTGCTCCCAAATATGCAACAATATTGAGAAGATTTAGGATTTTTGCCTAGAAGTATTTGCGTAGATACTTTTAGACCTCAAGTAGACACCATAGAGTTTTTTCTCTGATAGATGGCAAATGCTGGAGGTGTGATGGGGTAGAAAGAGGTAATTGGGAACACATGTTTTGGGAATGTAAGAGTTGGCAGACTTTAAAAGTTCCCTACAGAGTACTCTGTCAGGAATACTGGGGGAGCAAATAAGTTACTGAGAAAGTGATTATTTTTCAGAATCTGAATTTCCTAGATATAGTAATGCTTTAAGTTTAATTCTGGTGGCTGCCAAACAAGCAATTACTAGAAAATGGAAATCAAAATATAAACAGACTATACTTGGAAGTTGTGAATGTTATAACAGTGATAAACAGGAATAGGGTATTCAGAAAAAGGTAAGAGTAAATTACATAGAAAAAAATGTAAATTGTGGGAACTGTGCGTGCAGAAAATGTTTTGGAGGAGGAATGAGGTTTAAGAGAAGGCAGGAATTGAGCAATTTATGTAATGTTGCTCAGATTATATAATGTATACATATATATATATATATATATATATATATATATATATATATATATATATATATATATATATACACTTGTATGTATTATATATACATATATATACATATATATATATATATATATATATATATATATACACATACACATACACATACACACACACACACACATATATATATATATATATATATATATATATATATATATACATAAAAAACAATATATGTAATATATAATGTTTGTAAGCATGAACTTGTTAATACGGTTTGATTATTTTTATATAAATATAAGTTTGTCTATGTTAGAGGTGGTAATTCACTAAGTGCTTAAAAAAAATTAAGAGCTGTCATGAAACTTTATCCTGTAATTGTGGGTTTTTCTCAGTCTCCATTTGATTGCTGTATTGACTTTGAGCAGTGGACTTAACTGAACATTTTTTCTGGATTAAACTAGAAAGGCACCATCACTCCCAAGTGGCTTTCTTTTGTTAAATAAAGAAATAAAAATTAAATAAACCTTCAGAATCATGTCAGTGTACTAAATTGCAAGCCCAGTGTAGGCAAAGGATTGATGCAAATAAGAAAAAAAAGTAGGTCGTGAACTGTTGAACTCTGATTAGTAGCAGGCCCTCTGACATTACATTTATGGAATGTTTCACCTCCTTGAGTATTTTTGATAGGATTCTCACATGAGTTTTTGTCTAGATTTTATCCTGCACTGTATTCTCGTTCCCAATTAAAATCAATGAATTTGTATTGATGCTCATTACTGCATTTTCCTTTTTATGCCCTAATTCGACTTTCGATGTTACAAGTACATGTATGACAAAAATAGAATCACTTGAAATGTAACTTGCATTTTTACTGTCCAAAATGCATATCTACGGTGTTTATCCAAATATAGAATTTTACATGAAATGTGACTGACTCATTAAGATTGCACTTCCCCCTCCTAGGGTTTGGAGAGAAAATGTACAATTCTTGGATTAGCACAAAGTGTAGTATTGTTTGTGTATTATTTATGTCAGCAAGACTGTTATTTTACAATACAGTCTAACACATTGTTTTGTAAAACTGTATACCTGTCTTGCAAAAGCAAAGCAGTTGTGTTACACAGTTGACATTTTCAGCCCAGAGGAATATGAACCTACTTTAACTCCCAACCTAAATGTGCAGTATAGAACACAGGGGAAAAAAACTTCACTTTCCTGTTCAGTGGACTATGGCAAGCACCTGATTTTGTTGTCCCTACTATATATCCCCCTGCTAGCCCTATTTTAATGGTTTTTCAGGATTCCGACTTTCTCTTCAAGTCTCATTATGTACAGTTATCTTCTTTATTCTTTTATTATATTTAAGTAAACACATATACACCTACATTTCTTGACTTCACCCCTTAAGCATACATTGAACAGGTGCTTTATTTAGCTGTCATATCTAGAGATTGTGTTTCTTTCACTTTAGTTTAATTGAACATCACCTCTTCAGAGGGAAAAATAACCAAAATTATTGTTTACTAAATTAGCATTGGTAATTTAAAACAGCTTTGTCAGTATGTAGATTCTTAATAAACATTAATGGCTTGCCCACAGTATTTCAGTTTATTCAGATCACTAGAATGTTAAAATGTTATATTTGCTTCCCCTGAAGACTATCAAATTCCATGGCTGTGTATTTAAAAGCAAACTTTCCACTCCTTTACATGCTTTGTCTTCTTCTTTCCCAACAGATGAGTAGTATTTCTCAAGTGTAGCAAGCAAAAACTTCATACATTTCTATACCTGCATACTACATATAATTCTTATTTATGTTGTGTTTCGGCTTTTCCCGGTTAGGGGTCGTCACAGCGCAACTCCTGTCAGCTAATGATTGGCAGTAGATTTTTACATGCCGAGTTGCCAGCTCTGATGCACAACTTTCAATGCCCATTCACACATGTCTTCACACAGAAGACGGTCTAGCTGAGAATCGAAGAGGACAACGTCTTACTGTGAGGCGACAACGCTACCGCAGCACCACCACCGTAGTATTATGTAATACTACAAAATCTTTTTCTAAAATTATGTATATTTTCCTGTATTCTGTTGATAAATAATGCCATTTGTAGAATATTTAATGAAATGGTTTATAAATGTTCTGAAAATCATGACTGTGGCAAAAAGCAAGCCGGTATTCAGGTTAACATTCACAGTAAGTACTTGCACTGCATAGAGCCATTTTGCTGAAGTAGTCATCTTAAATAGCTGCATGCAGTTGAGACATCGCCTAAACACTGCATCATTTGCAGTGTAGAAGCCTACTGCAGAGTTTCTTGTGTTAAAGATTTGCACTTGAGCTCAGAAACATGAGTATCGCAGGATATTTGACACACATCGCACATTTTTATTTGTATTTAAGTGGGGTAGAGCACTGACCTACATGATCCTTCCTCATACTCTGAAAGCACTCACTGGTTAAGTTGCTCAGCTAGCTGACACGTGGAACCCAGACTGTAACCCAGGAGACTTAAGTTTCAGTTGTCAGCCTTATCACTGGAGGAGCCAGGGAGGGAGGGAAATAAGTGAAAAAAGCTTGGCCTGCTTATCCCTTCTGGAGATGGTAAGAGAGGCATGCACAGACTTGGTGATCCTGGCTGTCTGGTGGAGACAAGGATATCACTTCCTCCTCTTCAGTGTTAGTAGGTAAGGCTGCTGTTAGTGTCACCCAAAGGAGTGAGGAACAACCAGCACAAAAGCCTTTTGCATGGCTCCTTCCATTGTACAGCCATGTGTGCTTGAAGTTGTAGGGCAGCAAAGCAGAAAAAAAATTAAAACTACCCCTAATTGCTGCATACATCATGCCCTCTCTCTGACGGCCCTATGTGGTGAGGAAACAAACGAGTCAGTTGACAGAGAGGGGATGGTGATGGTCAGTCAGTGGGTGTAAATCAGGCAAAAAAAATGTAACTTGTTCAGAGTTGCACAATAGTTAAATGGAGGCCAAAGAAAGCAAACCATGGACTACGTCATGCTGCATGCATGGAGACTCTGCTTTGAAAATAGTCTCCTATCAATGCCCAAAATCCAGGTCTTCGTAGTAAGTGATATAGCACCAATGCTCAGTGAAAAATCAGCAACAGGAAAGGCTTCCAGAAAATGTTTGACATATTGGTCAGCATCTGTGTGTGTGCATTGTGACACACAGTTGTCCATTCAGTGCTGTTGCTGTAGCACTATGATAATGCTGGTGACTTACTAGTTCATATGATTAAGCACTGTAGCAGACTGAGCCACCCAGGCAAAAGACAACCAGAAAGCCTTTAATTGTGTTAGAAACCTCGGATACAGTGCCCAACACTGTGCAAAACTAATAGTTAGTGGCATCGCATATTCAGAGCCTGAAGACATAGAACTAATGTAACTGCCAGTAGATTGCCTAACTTCATCCCCTCTCTCCCTTCCTGCATTCCCAGGTCACATACCTGCTACCCCCCCCCCCCCAAGAAATGTCTTATTAACAAGTCCTCAAAGCATTTTCCAAGGATAAAAACACTGCTGTGGGGCTGGGTAACATACGGGGCTGTTTATAAACAAACACACTAAAAACTCAGAAGAAAAGCAAGGGCAGTTCACAGATTCTACTGGCAGCGAGCTCAAGTTGAAGAATGAACCCAAAGTGTTCAGTAGTCGCACAAAAACTTATCTGCTGAAATAAAATATCCGGCTAGCGCTTTCGTTTGAACCGTATGTTAAACTTCATCAGACAACTAGTAATTTAAAATCACTTCCTATGACTTTGGTTCATTCACTCATTAATATTACTAAAACTTAATTCATCCCATAAATGTAAAAAATGAAAAATCAACATTCTAATATGCCTGCCTGCTACTGCCTGTTAAGGTCTATGATAGACTATGAATAAAATTCATGTTGACATCTTGTGTACACAATCAAGAACTAGTACTAAAACATTTTTCTAAGATTTTTCTAAAACCTATGTGTTCAGTATTTGATACTAACAAACTAAAAGTTCTAATAAATCAATATCTAATAATGTTTACCCAGTGACTCACTACACCAGTGTCAGAAATTCACCCTCTTTAAAATGCATCAAAAAATATGAATATATTAGATATAATAAATGTATAGAAAATGTATATATAAACAAAAAACAATAGATTTTATTTAGATAGTGCTACTTCAACTTTTTTTCCTTTCAAGGGCTTTCATCTTCAAAACGGGAGCAATTGAACTCCGGCAAAAGGAAAAAAGTTAAAGTAGTACTATCTAAATAAAATCTCTTTTTTATTTATATATACATTTTCTATATATTTGTTATAGCTAATATATTCATATTTATTGTATTTTTAAATGGGTGAATTTCTGACATTGGTGTCAATGAGTAAATGTCTTTATTAGATATTAATTTATTAGAACTATGTTTAGTTTAATATTGAATATTGAACACACAGGGTTTAGAAAAAAGTTATTATAAAAATGTTTTTCATTGTGTACATAAGATGTCAACATGAATTTTATTCATAGTCTGTCATAGACCTGATAAGAGGCAGTAGCAGGCAGGCGTATTAGAATGCTTATTTTTCATTTTTTACATTTATAGGATGAATTAAGGTTTATTAATATTAATGAGTGAATGAGCCAATCAATGTCATAGGAAGTGATTTTAAATTACTAGTCTGATGAAGTTTAACATATGGTTTAAACGAAAGCACCAACAGGATATTTTATTTCAGCAAATAAAAGTTTTTTGTGATTATTGAACACTTTGGGTTCATACAGGGCTGCTTACTAGCGAGTCTGAAATAGGACCAGTTAGTTCCGTTACAATAGCTATTCATTATCATAAAAAGGCTTTGTGCCTGTTGAGCTGAGGACAGCAGCTGTTATTCCCTTGCACAAAGGTGGGCATCAGTGTACCTGGATAGTTAGACACACCCACATTTGACCAGCCTTATCTTAGTCTGTTGAGAAAGGACCATCATGTAATTAATAAATAAGAACATATGTGCTCTCAACCTAAGACTAGTTAGTTTTTGTCAAGGGTAGATTTTCATCATATTGATCATTGCTGCCATGCCTAAGCCTGTTTGGGTTATGTCCTGCATAGGATATAACAGCTGGCCAGCTTCAGGACACCTTTCACACCTCCAGACTGGTAGCCAGTGTAATCTGAAATAAAAGGTTTGTATACCAAGCCATTCAGAGCTTTCTTCCCTCTGAAAAGTGCTCCTATGCGGGCTTTCAAGCATCGATGGACAGTCTGTGCTGTTCTATTGCTGGGAAGATAAATGCCCTTTGAGGAAAAACCTTCCACATACTTTTATTGTTTAAACTTACTTTCCTCTTTGGGAATTTATATTTTAAGGGAGGAATGTGTGTTTATTGACCATCATGCAACTTTACTTTTAAATGGGAGAACACTTGTTTCTGACAGTTTAAACGTTAGTATAAACATTCTAAAATGGAGTATTGGAGTGTTTTTACTGGGAAAAAAGTTGCTTTTTAACAACTACTCAAATTTTACCAACTTGTCCTGCTTAGTTTCCTTGGGAAAGAAGCACCATTTTTGGCTTAACCATGGAACAAACTACTAGTCTTATGGTCAGTTGTTCCAGCTACAAAAAGAAAAAGTTAACTAAGTAGCCTTTGCTACCACAGCAGGCTAGCAGGTGAGCATCTCTGCTGCGGCAGAAGCTTGTTCCTCAGGTAATTTATCTTTTTCTCCAGCTCCCTCTGGTGGTGTTTACAACCACAATGGACTGGGGGGTTAGATGTGTCCTCTGCAGCTGTTGGGGTCAAAGTTGAGCCACTCTTACCATCCTTGGGAGAAGAGGCAGGGAAGGTGTTCCTGCTTAACCAGAATGTTGTGCCCTTCCCGTGGGAAGCTGCTGCTACCATTAATAATCCTGTTTACCTGAACTTTCCAGTTAAAAAGAGAAAACTAAACCTTTATCTCCTGCACCTGTTTCACTGAACAGGGGTAATTTAAGTCTGGTTTAGGGTCTTGTACAGGCTATTAACACTTTTCCTCTTTTCCTAAAGAGATTTAAGAAATTGGAGAGGTTTTTGATGGGATAGATGTTTTTTTTTTCTCTCCTCAAATTTCTGATTCAAATTCCCAGTAGAACATGTTATCTGAATCTTCCTGTCAGGGATTTTCTCTCTCATACTTTTTCCAGAGTATGTCCAGGTTTTCAGTGGGGAGAGCACTGATGTTTCTCAGTCTTTCAGAAAATGACGCAAGCTTTTACAGCTTAAGTTCCCAGAACCTCCTGCCCACTCCCTCAGTGTTGTCAGCATTGGAGGATGTGTTTTTAGCACAGTCTGTGTTTTTTTCTGACAACCATCCTGCTGTATTTAAGAAAGTAGGTAGAATGCACAATGTTTCTGTCTTTCAACTTTATGTACTCATCCCAGACCTGATCCATAAGCTGTAGCTTTAGTTAACCCAGCTGCTGCCAAGCGTTTTGTGAAGTCTAATACTTCCCCTTCAGGTGAGAGTAGTAAAACTATTGTGTCTGGGAGAGTGTATACTTAAGCAACTTGAACAGTTAGACTTTTGCATTGTCCAGCTCGTATGTTAAAAGCTTATTCTGACTAAATTGGGAAAGTAAGAGTAATGTTTTATGTGCAGCTCACTCATGTTCAAGACCAACCAGTGGTTTAGGTTTTTCAGTTTCTCAGGTCACTACATATTGTTTAAAATGTGTATATAACTTTGTAGATACATCCAGGGCTTTTGACACTGCTACTCAGGTTTGCATGGCTGAATTCTCAGAACCTCCCAAAAGATGTAAAAAAATGAAAATTTAAATTCTTTGGATCAAGATGTAGTTTTTAGACCCTCTGCTGCAGAGATTGAAACGATGTGATGAGACCTTAATCTGATACATGGAATCTCTGATTTTTCAGCCCTCCTCCTCCAAAATTTCCAAGGGATTTTCTGCTTTCTTGTCAATTTTGACAAGAAAGTAATTTCACAAAGTGCTAGTAAGCAGCTGCTTAAAAATATCAGAAAAGTTCCAAAAAGAAAGCAGGAACCTCCACAGCAAGATGCAGCCAAGTAAGGCAGTACGACTATGTAAGGGACCTTGTCCCTCCCTCCAGCACCTGCCAGTCTGTTATCCCTTCCAGAAAGTGACAGTGGTGCAACAGGTAGCACGCTTTTGTGCAGAAGGTTGTGGGTTCTATTCCCACTCCAAGTAGATGGATTGCTGACACTGCATTGCAGCATAAGGGGCTTCTGCACTCTTGAGTATGTTGTCCTTCAGATGAGACATTAAACCAAGGTGCCCCATCAAGCCGAGTTGATGGTAGCTTGGGAAGATTTAAAAGATCCCATGGTACCTAGTGAAAAGAGTAGTGGATGTCCTATTCTACTGTTGCAGTATTCATAACATGAGGGGTTCCCTGCCAAGAACGACTCAATGTCCGGCCAGTATACCAAAGCCTTTTACCATTTACAAGTACATGGGATGTCATACCTATGCTCCCCACATATGTAGGGCATAAATGCGATGTACTTCCATACTATCCTCAGAACTTCTCTGCCTCCAGTCCAAACACCATCTTTGATAGTTGGTCTGGTCGCCCAAGGAGTTTTCTTCTGTTTTAAGCCATTTCAGATAAATGCCCCATTGGGGGATTTTCTCCTACTTATTTGCTACTGGTTCTTTCCTACTTGTGTGAATTGCTCAATGCTGGGTTTGCCTATTCCTCTCTCAAGGCCCACTTTTCAGCTATTTGTGCTCGTCTGCCTTTATCTTCTCCTTTAACATCTAGGTTTTAGGCTAAACAATTTCTCAAAGGCATCCTTACATATTAGACCTCACAGGAAGCCTGTTTCTCCCCCTTGGGATCTTAATTTTGTTTTGGAAAAATTGACTTTGGTTCCTTTTGAACCTGTGGCTACAGCTTCCTGCAGCATTGCTCTTGGAAGACTCATTTTGTTACCTTTGACTTCAGCCAGATAGGTGTCGGAGTATCAAGCCCTTATGGCTCCTCCTTTTTAAATTTTTCATAAGGACAGGGTGTCCTTGTGTAGTAACCCATCGTTTATGCCAAGGTTTTGAATGAGATGTCAATCGGTCCATTCATTTGCCCACCTTTTTCCCTTCTCCACAATCTCCTAGTGAGAAGGTACTACACACCTTGGATGTGCATAGAGAACTCAAGATTTTATTTGAATAAAACTAAGGCTACAAGGAAATCTGAGCAGCTTTTTCTTTCATTTCATCCTAGGTCTTTGGGATTGCCTGTTTCCAAGCAGACTATTTCCTTATGGATTTCTAAGGCTATTTCTTTTTGTTTCCCATGGTAAGAGCCTTCCTTTTCCTGTTGAGGCTCATTCTACTAGAGCTGTGGCTTCTTGTGCTTTCTTCAAGGGTTTGGACACTAATTCCATTCCTGAAGCAGCTACCTAGACTTCTGTACATCCCTTCACCAAACACTACAAGTTAGGTGGAATCTCCAGAGCTAGAGCTAGTTTTGCTAGGGCCATTCTTCATGGCTTTCTAGAAAACTCTACTGCCCTTTCCTCCTTCTAAGTTTCTTCATGAGCTTTGGTACCCTCCCTCATGTTATGAATACTGCAACAGTAGAATAGAAGGACATAGTATAGTTGTGTGAAGTCTTACCATAATAATAGATGTCCTTCTCTTCACTGTTGCAGTATTCTATCCCTCCCTCCTAACCCCCCAGGTATTGCTTTGTCTTATGTATGATTCACCTCTTTGTTTACTTGGACTGGCGTTCCTGATGGGGAATTTTTTTTTGACGATAGTGCATGTTGCATAAGTGCAACGTCCAATGTACTTGTAGGTAGTAAAAGGCTTTGATATACTGGCTGAACTTTGGTTTGCCCTTGGTAAGGAATCCCTCATGTTATGAATACTGCAACAGTGAAGAGGACATCTATTGTTATGGCAAGATTTTACACAGCTATACTTTACACAGCTATCTACAATGTACATATTTACAGAAAACTTGCATTACATAGTATATTCCATCATTAATAAATCTTTACATTCAAACAGACCCCTACTGTCTTCTGCACAACCACCACTTAAGTTTCCTTATTATATCTGGTAATATCCATTTTCCATTAAACATTGTTTAATATTTCATTCCAAATTGTCCACAAAATGCTGAATATTTTTTATCCAATTTTTTTTATTTATTCTTTACTGTGTTGTCCATAAAAAACATACTCTTATTTCTATATATTTGTTTATCTTGTAATTCTTCAACTGCTTTACTTTCTGTTGTCTTTTCCCACAAATTAACTCTTCTGCATGCTAAAAATGTTCTGTTTCTAATTTTCAACAAAAGAATTATTTTGTTAATCTTTTTTATAAGGCATATTTTCTTTCACTGGTAAATTTATTTATTTGTATCCTCAATAAGAAATCTTGACGTACAGCATTTTTCATACACCATCTATTTCTTTGCTTTGTATCTTTAATTTTTTCTTCTGTTAATTATGTTGTTCCCATGGATTCAAACCATCTTGCAGCATAATATTTTTACCAGATTTTCCTGTTTTCTTCTATTCTTAGAATCTTTAGTTTCCACAACGTTAATTTTTTTGATACATTCTTATTTCTCCATTCTTTCTCTTATCACCAGCTTATTCTGTTTTCCATTATTCCATTCCAAGACCTTATTTCAATTTAAAGATGCTCCATAGATTATCGGATTCAGTAAACCTAAACCCCTTTTCTCCTTTTCTGTGTGCAGAACTCCTCTTTTGACTGGATTTAATCTAGATCCCCAAATCAAAAAATAATTTCAGTAATCTCTTGGGACCATATATACACTAGCTGTATATGTATATAATATATATGGATATAATTTTCCCATCCATGTTGTATTTATCAAATATGCTTTCTTACTTAATGACCGTTTATACCCACTGCACATAACACTAAGCCCCTTTAGATATCTCAAAATGTTCTCCCATTGTTCCTTTATAATGTCATACTCTCCAATTTCAGTTCGTAACACCAATACATTTCCTCCAAATCGTATCGCTTCCCATTCTTTATCTCCAAAACACTTACATTTTTCTTTACAGTAAGTTGGAGTAAGAATTAATAATCTGTTATGTACCTTGCTGTTAATATTATATCAGCTTAATACATAATGATGGGATATTGTGCCATATTTTTTCCTTTTGTTGTATATCCTGTTCAACTTGGGATGCCGTCTGGGCAACTTGTTTTTGGGGCTAGTCCTGGGTTTGCGATTTGTAGGTACAGCAGCCCCTATGGCACCCACTGACATGGTTGTACAGAGTTTCTGAGAATAATTCAGCATAGGCTCCTGTGTTCTGAGGATTTAGAAGGGCATTGAATTTTGACAAACCATCACTTAACAGGTAATTTGCCTTGGAATAGTTTCTGTAACTGGTTTTAATGGGATTATGAAGGAGGCAGCTTTATTGGTTGTACCTTACCAGGGGGGACAAGACATTTGGGTTGTGCAGACTTCTGCCATATTATTTGTGAGTATGAGGTCCAGTATGTTGGATCCACTAGTGGGTGTATTCACTATTTGGCCAAGAGTGTTTGTATATACCAAGTCCAGGAAACTCTGTTCCCATAAATTTGAGACCATTTAGGATTCCCAGTGTATAGAGGGGTAATTAGTCTCTTGTAAGTAGAGTATTAGGTTGGATAGTAATTGTTGCCAGTAGGCCCAAGTATGCATTGTAAGCTCCTTGGGACATGGAGAGTGACCTGTAGCTGGCTAGGATATGGTGTAGGATTTCATCTGTGGTGATCTGCATGGGTAGGAACTCCAGCACATCATCCTGTTTGATCACCCTAGAGGTATGCTTGTTACTTATGTGCATTGAGAAACCTCCACCTTTAGTCCTTCTCTGTGCAGCTACTAGTCTAAAAGTCTGGAAGACAATGAAACCTTGCACTGACAGGGTACTCTCTGCCATTTTAAAAAGTGTCTCAGTGACTGCACAGATGTCTGTATTCTCGAGTTTGAGGAGTGGTTGGAGGAATGTTTTTTTTTTTTTTTTAAATTTAGGTTCCTGACATTGAGCAGTAACACCTTGAGGTTCAGTTGAGTTGATTTTGCTGTGTTGGTAGATTTGTCAATTTGGCTTTGCCTAAAAAATGCATTATGAGGGTAGATAAAGTTTTAGCCAATATTTGAAAGCCTGGTGGGGAAAGGTGCAGACCATCTTTGGCAAAGCAATGTGGTCTGTTGACCGTGTCCTCCCAAACTGACAGATGTGGGATCAGTCATGTTTTGCTGATTGCAGCAGCATCCTCGGTGATGGGTAGTATGATGCTCTGTATTAGCCTTATACCAGCATGAGAGACAGTCTGAAAGCCCCATAATGTCTCTCTTCATGTAGTTTATTTTATTTATTTATTTTACATTTGTTGACTGGGCTAGTCCAACTGGATATATGTCCATTTTCAGTAGAGGCCCGGGGAGAAAAGCTCCAATGGTTATTACAAGTTTAAACAGCAATAGGCAATACAATACAATAGGCAAAACAGAGTTAGTTAATATATGTAATATACAAATATGATAGGAGCAAAAACAAAAGAGAAATAATAAAATGTCTTAAAAAATGAAATAAATTTTTACAATGGTCATACAGTATATATGAGATAACATTTATCTACATAGATGTTATGTAAAGGGATAGCTGTGGGAGTTTTTTTAATATTTTAAGGAAGTCCTGTTTGTTTGGTGGGATTGGCTGGTTTGAATTAGTTAATGGAACTGGTTACTTAATGCTGCTGCCTTTGTTTGTGTACAACTTTGATGAAGTCTAGTGGGTCTGGATGAAAGCACTAGTGTGTACCAACAATTTTTAATTGTTTTATATTTCTGATGAGTGCAATATTAATACTAAGATTTGTGGATCCATTGTTTTTGTTTGGATTTGTTTATTAGTTTTGGGAGCTGCACCTTAAGTCACTTACACCAACACGAGTTATGATGGAATCATACTGGTACCTGTGGCATAATGACTTGTGTGTGCATGATGTTGCAGATCATTGTCCAGATAAGCATCTAACAGATAGATGTTCTTTGTGTTTCACTGTTGCAGTCATTACTGATGGGGTTTCCTGCCATGGAAGACCAAAGAATTTTCTCCTCCTCCTCCTGAACCTGGCAGATGCTCTGACCAACATCAGGATGTCTGTGTATAAAGAAAATCATCCAGCACCATAACTTCAGTTCTTTCTTGCTGTCGGAACCCGAAGCATAGTGCTAGTCTGTGTATTGGTCGGTCTGCCTCAGAGAAAGATGACCCATAAAAACGAAGTACTCCATTGGGGGGCTTTTCATATGTTTTTTGACTAATGTCAGAGAGAGAGTTAATAACGGTCTCCATTGTGACAAGCAGAAACCACACTGAGACTTTCACTCCTCATTCAAAGTCTGATACACTGCTAGTTCCCTCTCCTTATGCACAAGCTGAAGGGCTTAGCTCATCGGTTGGGTCTGGAGCTGCTTTGCAAGTTCCAACTTCTGACATCCGTTCTCTGATGAAGTGGTGACCAGAGTTTGTCATCAGGAGGTCTAATTTGGTTGTCTGTCCAATTCCTGACCCTAGCGCATAAGTTGCCATCAGGCATAAGCCTAAGGCATCTCATAAAAAAGTTTGCATGCAGCTTGACCTAGCCAGGGCCTACCAGCTCCCACTTCTAAACTCTGGCTGGCTGAGGATTTGGTCACTGTAATCCAAGCCTTTCTCACCTAAGATCTGCATGTGAATCCTCTCCTTTTACATGACAAAGGGATATCTTTCTCTAGGAGTCTTCTGATTCTTTTGACTCTGAGGAGAAGGATGAATCCACCTCTGAGGAAGGTTTATCTATGTTTCTTCTGGGGATTCAGATTCTGATGAGAATCTTGCCCCAGTCTCTTCCCCCAAGGACATTTCTTTTGGGGAAAACCCTACAATACCCTAAGGGCACTTTAAATGGGAAGCACAGGACTATCTGCAGTCCAAGAAGAGGGTTAAGGTAAAACAAAATGTTCTGCAAGACCTGACATCGGCTCAAATGGAGATAAGCAATTGCATAAAAGATAACCTGCCAGATGGTGGATACATGTAATACAAAAGCTGGAACTAGTCATTTAACAAAAACGCTGTTGTACATAAAAGGTGGGAATAATAATCCCTCAAGAATGATCTTTTATAATGACTTTAAGTGCCTATGGTCTCACAGATAAATAAAAAAAGAAAGAATAGTGAACTATATTAAAAATGTAGAGTGTAAATAGCTATGCTACAGGAGACAAACTTGGAAAGAACCGAACATGTGAATTTGATAAATTATTTTCAGGATGGTTGGTTAGTGGAATACCTGAGGCGAAGGAAGAGAGGAGTACTTGCATTAATTGCAAGAGGAGCTCCAATAGCGGAGGGAAAAAAAGACTAATGGTAGATTTGTAGTATTGAGGGGCTACTAGCAAGGGAAAAGGATTACACTGGCATGTATTTATTTCCACCAAAAACTGTTATATGGAGCTAAAGAAAATTCTGGGAGAAATAATCAGCTTTTAGCAAGGAATATTACTTGTAGGTGGAGACTGGAATTTGATTTGCAACAGTGAAGATGTCTGGGGGGGCACAGAAAGGGAACTATAACAAAGGTGGGTAGATTTCTTTTAAGACATTTATGAAAATATTTGGCATGGAAGATGTAAATTCTGTACTAGGAATGCTGCGTGAATTTACATATTCCCTAAGATGGAAAAACTGGGCTGGGCTAGGCTAGACAGAATTTACATTTCATAGGAACATGTGCATTTAATTGAAGGTCTTAATATGCACCTTAACTATTTCAGATCATGCGCCATTAATAACTAAAATAAAAACAGAGTAATGAAACAAAAATGAGACACTGGTGCTTTCCCACTTATCTGTTGAAAAGAGAGAAATTTAAGAAATGGGTAGTAGAAGTTATTCAGGAGCTATTAGATAAGATAGATACTTCTGAAAATATAGCTAGGGAGTGAGATAAAATTAAAGTGGAATTTAAAAATACGGTGGAAATGTGGTTAAGAAGTTGTTGTTTGTCTTTCGGCTTTTCCCGGTTAAGAAGCAACAAGAATTATTTAGCGGGACTGACAGATATTAAAGCATTGCAAAATAGGGAGAATCTCTCAGAAGAGGAACAACAACTACAGAAATCTAAACAGAAAATAAGGGATTGTCTTGATAATATGCATGAGTTTAGAAAGATTGCTGTTGAGCAACTTTTTTTTTTTTTTTAATAACTCTGGAGCACAACAACTATTAGCACAATGGCTCTGGCAACAGAAAGGTAGAAAGGGCTATTAACAAGCCCAGGGAGCACATAACAAAGACGATAACAAAGGATCCTGTAGCAGTATTAGAAATATTTTGGAAATTCTATGAAAGTCTGTATAAAGCAGAGAAATATGGAAGTCAAGAAAATATACAAATGGAAATGTTTATGGAAGAATTAAATATGCCAAGGCTAGAGGGAGAGGAGTCTCAGTTACTAACAGGATAAGAGGAGATGAGATAAAAATGGTGGTGTATAACCAATCTGTAGGAAAGTCCCCAGGAATAGATGGTATTTCTGTGAAAGTTTGGAAGCTAGGAGGAAAAAAAATGCAAGATCTGGAAGGTTTTGTTTAACAGTATTTTAAGAAGAGAAGTACCAACATCCTGGAAGAAAGCGGTAGTAGCTGTAGTACCTAAAGAGGGTAAAGATCCATCAGGTCAAGCTTCATACAGGCCCATTTCAGTACTAAATCATGATTATAAAGTATTTATCTATAATGGCTAAAAGAATGGCAAACGTGATGCCAAAATTGATAGATATCAGTGTGGTTTTGTGGAGGGGAGGCAAACATTTGATAACGTAAACAGAACAGTGATGATCCAGATGGAAGCGGAGTGTAAGAAATACCACTGTTGCTCGTGGGTTTTGATGTAGAGTAAGCTGGGATCTTATGAGCAGAGCATGGAATCATTTGTATTCCGATAAAACTGTAAGGTTGCTTAAGAGGATGTATAAAGTATCAGAGGCAAAAAATTAGTGGGTGAGGTCCTCTCTGATCCCTGCTTGAGCAGGGAAACCAGGCAGGAGTATCTTCTCTCCCCTTTGCTGTTTGCATTATATTTAGAACCATTGGCAAAGAAAGTAAGGGAATCAGAAATTGGTTCAGCAATATCCGTATTTATAGGGACATGATAAAATTAAGCATTTAGGAGTATGGATTAAAAATGATACCAGTGTGGCAGCCAAGGATCTGTGGGAAGAGACTAAACAAATGATACAAAAGCTGAGGAAATTCTAGTTGTGTTATATTGATATCAGTAGTAAGATGCAAACAGTTAAAATGTTTTTAGTCCCTTTAGTCTTGTAGACTGGTTAGGCATATTTTTTATCAAACAAGGGAGAAGTTGTGGATAGCAGTTGATAAAGAGCTGAAGGGTTTCTTCTGGGAGGGGAAGACAGCAAAAGTCAAGGGGGGGTAATCTTATTCTTCCAGTAGAGCAGAGTGGCTTGGGATTACCAAAATTGAAAGGGTATTTCAGAACCAACACACTTAAGGCTCTTATATGTAGCACAAGCAGAAAACTGTAATTCAAAGTAGCAAGAGATGAAGAAACTCTTGAAACGGGGAGAGTGGGATTTTGGATGCAGACCTTTAAGGAGAACAATAATCATACAGAATATATTCATAAAATAGCAGGAGGTCTTCTGAGAACTAAGACAACACAGAAATGGAGAAAGGAGATTCTGCTGATAGAGATGACTGCAATTGAGGATACAGACAATAGGCAAGGAGGGGGGGATATATTGGAGAAAACTGGCAAAGGAACCTATGTATTGGGAGCAAATACCTAGAGAGGGAAAGGTAATAGAATGGGAAGATGCCAAGACCTTATTTGGACTGCAGGCTAGAGATTGCTTCAAGGAATGATGTCAGAGTGTAGGCAGAGAATGAAATGGGGGAGGGGTCCTAAGCGAAAGAACAGCACTGGTAGAGTTTTTAGTAGAGTCTAGAACAGAAGTTGCTGTTAAGAAAGGAGTCATTAGTAGAGCATGTAAAATAATGCATAACTATAAGAATCAATCGGAGGTTAGGAAGGATTGGGACAAGAGATTTGATAAGCAATTCACAAAGAAACAATGGGGGGATATATGTATGTCTCCCAAATATGGAGCAAAATGTGGAAGATTTAGGGTCTTTGCCTGGAAGTGTTTACATAGGCATTTTTGTATCCCAAACAGACTTCAAAGAATTTTTCCTCGGGTGGGCAGCAAATGTTGGAGATGTGATGGGGAAGAAAGTGGTAACTGAGGACATATTTTCTGAGAGTATAATGAGTTGGCAGACTAAAGATTCTCTGAAGACTGCTCTGTTTCAGATGCTGGCTGAACATGTTGGAGTAACTAGGGAACTTATTGTTTTTTTGAGCTGTGATACAGAATTGGAATTGCAAGGCCTTGCTGAGTCTAATTATGATGGCTGCCAAAAAAGCAGTTACTAGAAAATGGAAATCAAAGTCTAAACCAACTTCACTAGAAGTAGCAAAGATAGTAAGACAGATGAAACAAAAACCAACTTTATTAGAAGTAGCAAAGATAGTAAGAGATAAAACAACTGGAACTAGGATCTTTATAAAGGGTTAGGAGCAAATTTCACAGGAAAAATTGGGAAATGTGTAATCAATGCATGCAGAGGAAGAATGAGAGTTAAAATAAGGCAATATTTAAATGAGCTATATAATGGCTGACTAATAATGACTAGATATGTTAAAAGTGTATAATAGTTGCAGCTATAGTTGTGATGGCATTGTTCTTCTGTTGCACCACAATGTAATATGTATTTTGTCCGAGATAATTTTGAAGTTCACTTCTGTGATTTCTTTATCTCATAGTTAAAGAAAACCACCTTTTTATAGTT
Source organism: Protopterus annectens (assembly GCF_019279795.1). NCBI lineage: Eukaryota > Metazoa > Chordata > Ceratodontiformes > Protopteridae > Protopterus > Protopterus annectens. The sequence goes on along the minus strand of NC_056735.1, from coordinate 1,794,587,724 downwards.
CAAAGTTTGATAATGATGGTATGCTCATAGCTTCTCTTCTTTCTGATTGCAATTTTTATAAAAATGTCTTTCCATTCCAAAGGCACATCATAGAATGACTCTATTCCTAAGTAGATCAGGACTTTGACTTCACTGACAACACTTACTAACAGTAATACTGTATTCCAGAATTTATATCCATTTGGAGGTTTCCTTTTTGTTTGTCATTCTTAGTGCATTTCTTTTCTGGGCAGTCTTTCATTTTCTGCTACTGGAGACTGCATTCTTTGTACATCAGGTCCATTCCAGTGTCCACATTAGCTTCTGTACACTTTTCTTTCTTCCCTATAAACATGTTGACATCACCATGAGATAACTCACCTTCTCTAACTGAAAGTACCAGCTGTCTCAGTTTTATGTAGACCCTTCTCTTTTGTGTGTTCATCAAGTTGGCTCCAAAGCTTATCAAACTGAATATTGTAAGGCTGTGGTACGTGGTCCATTTAAAGCAGATACAGGTAACTAGAATTTAGTCACCATCACATCACATTTTTTCAGGAAACTCCATCTCAAGAGCCTGCTTTTCTTCGTGTCTATTTACATACATAAACCAAAAAATAAAAAAAAGCAAAGGCTGCGATACTCCGAGCAGCACTGTAGAACACAAACATAAAATAAAAGAAACAACCAATATGACCACCACAGCCCCAAGCATAAAACAAGTTTATTCTGTAAATAACTAAAACATAAAAACAAGGAGAATGAGTGCTTTTGGGTGGCTTCCACCCTTCAGATTCAAACATACTAAGTGACTGAAAAAGTTTTAAATACACCATAACAAATCATAAGGAAGCAGCAGTTTCACTTATCAATAAAAACACATTTGTGTATAACTAATACATAATAACTTGGGGTCAACAATCATGATGACCAAATGCGTAAAATCCCCTTATCAAAACCTCACTTAACTGAAATGACAAGTCACATGGTGTTGCAAACGACATTCCCCTTCATACCATGAATAAAATATAAAACATAAAAGTTACTAAACAGCATTATTTAGAAATCCAAATAGTTGTAGGTTCCATTGTAAATACAATGGATCTTTAAAAGCTAGAACAAATGCAAAATTCTACTAACATATCTCTGTGAAGAATTCAATAAAAACAAATGCCTATGCAGACTGTAAAATATTATGACCACAAGTTAGCAGTGATGGTTTGCGTTTGTTCCGCAGTATCATTAAGAAATTTACTATACTCATGTATCTTGGATAAGTAACTATATAAGTACATTCAAACCAATCAAAAAGCTGATGCGTATCAAAGGACCAATAGTAGGAAATCACACTAAAACTACTTGAATAGTTCATGCAAAGTATGTCTGTTACTCTGATCCTGCGTAGATCGTGTGTTTAATGTATTTGAAAAACCATAAATAGATGTCCGCCAATCTAACAAGCCAACACATATAATAAATAACTTAACCTTACATAAACAGTAAAAGCATAATGCTGATGGCCAGTGTGATTGTAAACAAAAGAAACAGTGATGAACACACAACACTATAGAAATCCAAAACATGAATATAAACTAACTTCAAATCACTATAAAACTCCAAGGCATGAAAAATAAAACTTTAGATGTACAGTTATAATTTAAGTTCATAACATCTTGAATTGACAGCAATCTGTAATAAAAAAATTTAAGTCAAATCCAAACCAATCGCTTTGCTTATATTGAAAAATTGGCCAATGGCAACAAGCTGGCCTATGAAGACCTTCATTCTATGTTAACCAGCGGGTAAAAAAAATTAATGAATCAACATAAACCTCTTGTCATCAATGGCATAATTTCACGCTCAAATAAATGCGAACGTCAATTCAAGTAAGCCATTTCATCGATCGGTTTCTAACAATGAACATTAGGTGAAACCAACTATGGTCCAGTCACATTGCTAGTGCAGGAAGGTAAACCAGTCAACAAAAAATCTGTCATAGAAAACATCACCAGCACTCACAATGGATGTCATGAATTAGTAAGAATATAAAAGCTTAATAATGATAATCAGAATGGTGGTGGACAGAGCAAACAATAATAAAACTTTGAAACACTACAAAAATCCTAGACACGGATAAAAATAAATAGTTCAATCACATTGTTAGTATAGAAAGATGAACCAATCACCAGGAAGTCTAGCAAGGATATACAAAATCTCACCAATGCTCACAATGGATGACATAACCTAATAAGAAGGGCGAAGCAGACAAATATGAACAAACTCCAAGGCTTGAATAAAAATAAATAGATTTCGGTGCATGCGATAAATAATACTATCAAAGCTTATAACTGTGACAACATCTCAGGTTGAGAGAGAATCATGTCGATGATGTTTTGAACTAAATCTAGACCATTTGCTTCACTTATATTAAATTGTCCAATAGCAACAGGATGCCCTGTAAAATCCTTCAATGCATGTCATTCAAAAAAAAAAAAAGAAGAAAAAAAAAACACCATTGTAAATTAACAATAACCCCTGTTGATAACAGCATCATCTCATGTTATAAAAGTTTGTGGTGATTGGTTCTGAAATGTTTTTCTTTATTCACCAGTCACCTCACTTATATTGGGAAATGGGCTAATAACTTTCTATCAAAATCCTGTCATCACATAAAAATCGTTAAAAATTAACATTAGTAGGACACAGTAAACCTGTAGTAAGGAATATACAGTGCAGTGAAAAAGTATTTGCCCCTTCCTGATTTCTTATATTTTTGCATGTTTGCCACACCCAAATGTTTCAGATCATCAAACAAATTTAAATATTAGACAAATACTAGACAAAGATAACCCATGTAAGCACAAAATCAGTTTTTAAGTTACAATTTTTTTTTTAAGGAAAAAACTGTCCAAACCTACATGGCCCTATGTGAAAAAGTAATTGCCCCCCATGTTAAATCATGAAGTGATTAATCACATTTTTGGGGAAGTGGAGTTAAATTTCACTAGCCCCACCCAGGCCTGATTACTGCCAGACCTGTAATCGAGATCACTTAAATAGAACCAGTCAGACAAAGTGAAGTAGGCCAAAAGATCCCAAAAAGGAAGAAATTCATGCCGTGATCTAAAGAAATTCATGCCGCGATCTAAAGAAATTCCGGGACAGATGAGAAACAAAGTAATTGACATCTGTCAGTCTGGAAAAGGATACAAAGCCATTTCTGAAGCTTTGGGACTCTAGCGAACCACGGTGAGAGCCATTATCCACAAATGGAGAAAATGTGGAACAGTGATGAACTTTCCCAGGAGTGGCCGGCCTACAAAAAGTATCCCAGGAGCGCAACGTCTCATTCAAGAGGTCACAAAAGAACCCAGAACAACATCTGAAGAACTGCAGGCCTCACTTGCCTCAGTTTAAGGTCAGTGTTCCTGACTCAACAGTAAGAGAGAGACCGAGTAAAAATGGCATGCATGGCAGAGTTCCAAGGTGAAAACCACTGCTGACCAAAAAAGAACATAGACTCCTCTCACTTTTGCCAAAACATCTTGATGATCCCCAAGACTTTTGGGAAAATATTCTGTGGACTGATGAAACAAAAGATGAACTTTTTGGGAGGTGTGCGTCCCGTTCAATCTAGCATAAAAGTAATGCAGCATTTCAGCAAAAGAACATCATGCCAACAGTCAAACATATGGTGGTAGTGTGATGGTCTGGGGCTGCTTTGCTGCTTCTGGACCTGGACAACTTGCTGTGATTGATGGAACCATGAATTCTGCTCTGTACCAAAAATCCTGAAGAAAAATGTTTGGCCATCAGTTTGTGACCTCAAGCTGAAGCACACTTGGGTTCTGCAGCAAGGCAATGATCCAAAACACACCAGCAAATCCCCCTCTGAATGGCTTGGAAAAAACAAGGTTTTGGAGTGGCCTAGTCAAAGTCCGGACTTGAATCCAATTGAGATGCTGTGGCATGACCTTAAAAAGGTGATTCGTGCTCTGTAACCCTCCAATTTACGTGAATTAAAACAATTCTGCCAAAAAGAGTGGACCAGAATTCCTCTACAGCGATGTGAAACTCATTGCCATTTATCGCAAATCCTTGATTGCAGTTCCTGCTGCTAAGGGTGGCATAACCAATTAGGTTTAGGGGGCAATTGCTTTTTCACATAGGGCCATGTAGGTGTGGATAGTTTTTTGTTTTTTCCCTTAAAGTCATCATTTAAAAACTACATTATGTGTTTACTTGGGTTATCTTTGTCTAATATTTACTTTTGTTTTATCTGAAACATTTAAGTGTGACAAACATGAAAAAAATAAGAAATCAGGAAGAGGGCAAATAGTTTTTTTCATTGCACTGTAGAAACTAATGGCCTACTAATCCAAGTTAGAGGTGAAAAACTCGGGATCTCAAAGGTACACTGACTTCACTTTATAAAAGCTTCATAGCTTCATCTCAAGTCTGTAAACCAACAATCAAGATTAGATGGAACAGACTGTAATCCAGTCACATTGCTGATGTGGGAAGGACCAATAGAAACCAATTTGCATCCAAAAACCATTGTCAGGTACCCGAAGCACATATGTAAAATCTTGTAATCTTTAAGGTCACGAGACGAAGTTCACCAAAGAATACATCATTATCAGACTAATTGTTCATGAAACCAATCAGTCGAAGCAGAGACAAAAAGTTCTTATACATGTTAAACAGATATTAAACCATTGCAAGCTCCGTCAATCACTAGGTATAAAGAGACTTGACTTACACCAGTCAACATTGTGATAGATTAAATTAGTAGTAAAATAACATATAATGAAGGGTAATTAAAATATCCAGCCCTCAATAACCATCTGAGATGGAGGCGTAACTCACAGCTCACATTAACAAGATATTGGATGGTTATTCCGTATCATAAAAATTTAGTGAACATGTTCATAATCCAGTTACCTCAAGAGTTGTGTCAGAAAAAATTTTTGCATAACACGTTCTCTAATGCCGGTCTCAAAGGTACATAAGAGTTGAGACCTGGAGGCTTATCTGCCTGTAGCTCTCCAATCTATTTCATCTCAGCTAACTCAGTCAAATTGGTAATATCGCCCCCCTCTGTTATTGATGTATATGACTTGTATAACCGTGAAGTAGAGTGAATGTTTTTCATTATCACTTGAATGCCTTGCCAAAGGATTCTTTGGGTCTTTTAATTGTACATCACTTACGTGCTTAGAAATTTGTTCTTTAAAAAGTCAAAGCACAGATTGAATCAATTTTTGCAGCATGCTGTGCATCACATTCTTTGTTTTACAGTCAAAATAACCATGCAGAGTATATCTTCTGTTTACAGGATGCCTAAAGGTCTGTTCTTTGCAGATATATTTGCAAGTAGTGCATACTTTGCATGGATATGTACACTTCTTGTTAGTCTTAACCTCCAGTTTCTTGTTGGATATGTCACATAACCGTTTAGCTTCTGCCATTCCTATATGTGAAGCATGGATTATCATCCTCTATTTCTTTAATGGTCTCATCTCTGGTTAAAATTTTCCAGTTGTCTCTGATATCATTGACACAATTGATGTCACTCTAGTGTGTTAATATAACTCTAATGCTGCTATTGAAGTTACTACTCTTCTGCTGGACCATTTCTCTTGATGCTGTATTGGAGTAATAAAGCTTCCCCTTGTATTTCTCAGTTGTACTACTGTTCAGTCCTGTAATTTAATTTTAGTACAATCTCCCCTAGATTGTAATTAAGGGTTCCTATTGCGTGATCACAGACTAATTTTTGTCGAATGCATCTTGATCTAACCTAAAAGAACGAAACAGCAAAACAGAGAAGCGGCTTTTCAACTAATTCTTTCCCTGGGAAAGAATTCGCTTGGCTGCTTTTGTTATTTCACTGTTTTCGGCACTGTAGTAACACTTCGAGTTGGTATATTTATAGGTGGCCGGGGCACATTCTACTATGTAATGTTTTAAAGTTTTTTTTTTTTTTATTTTGGGGCAGCAGTTTTTTCCCTTGGAAAAAAATCACTGCTCTGAAGTCTCGACGTAAGCTTTTGCTTACATGGGGTCGATTTAATAATCATTCGCTTTTGTAAGAATGCGATAATATAGTCAAGCCTGTAATTGATTAGCTAGCTTCTCATTAGCTGCCAAGTAGTCTCTTTCTCTTGTATACATTCTAGAATGGTGTAGCATTTGCCCTTTGATGATATTCTAGTAGATATGTTTGGGATGCATGCTAGATCGATGCTGTGTATTATTATTCCTACATTCTTTCTGGTGTATCATCGTATTGATAGCTCCATTCTCATCCATCTCGATCGTCATATCCAGGAAATCCACTTTACTACAAGTTGTATAAACAGTGAACCTCAAGAAATTAGTGGTTCCTTCCAGGTATTTAATATATTCCAATAGTTGTTGACCATTCCTTCCTTCCCTGTAAACATGTTGACATCTCCATCAGATAACTCACCTTCTCTAACTGAAAGTTCCAGTTTGTAGACCCTTCTCCTGAATGTTCATCAAGTTGGCTCCAAAGTTTATCAAACTGAGTATCATAAGGCTGTGGTACATGGTCCATCTAAGGCAGACGTAATGATGCAACCGTTTAATTCGAAAC